>NC_045806.1:84625950-84925950 GCF_009873245.2 Balaenoptera musculus | reverse complement strand
TCATAAAGTATCATACAATTTAAATCTTATGAACTTAATTTCATAAAAAAATTAGGTGCATATTCATACTGGCTACCTTAAAAATGCTATGTTTCATCTATGGTCTAAAATAATGTATAAGAGATTTAGTTCCACCACTAAAAACAATCCCGTCACTAGATTTTTTACATGTTTTACAACAAAATGTTTGTGCTCTTAATCAAAAAGATCCACAGACTAATTCAGCATGTAAAAAATAATTTTACAAAAACACCAAGAAAACCTTTCAAACTCACTTTTATTTTCCTTTTTCTTCCTCACAGAACTTCTCCATACATCACATGTCTTGCAGCTATAAAGTCACTTGATGTTGGTCAGGTACCATTTTATGCCTAAACTTTGCTGGCATGAAAATATGACACTTAACCAGTGTTAAATCTATAAAATATTTATATAGGGCAGCACACTAAGGTTTATACACTTGGCAATTAAACCACATAAAAATAGGACAAGACCCCCATTCCACATGTTTCGAATCAAGTGTTCACAGTCCCTATCTGGTGACTGTCCACTGATCCAAAAGGCAGCGGAGGCAACAGGCAGTTACTTCAAAGGACATTGAACACTATGATCTAGAAGCACATTATGATGTTACCCCAGTGTCATGTACCACCCTACCTTTGTCCAGGGTGGTCTCATAATTCTAGAATGGCAGGTCCAGCTGATACAAAATAAAGACAGACTACATAACATTTAGTCTGTGGAGATATCCTAACTCATCACTATGCACACACTGTGATTTTGAACACAACTCGTCCTAAAAACTTGTCAAGAACATCTTGGTGTTTTCGGTTGGGTAATCCATCTACCTTTCACTTGACTGTTACTTCTTTTATGGTACTGCAGGGTCAAAGGTGACCTAGATGGCAACTAATGGCTGTAGATACCTCACATGCAGTTTTTTCTCAGAATATGGAAAATGTTTTATTCCTATAATTCCATTGGGAGGATAAGTTGATAGAGTAGCTGTGTTTTCATCCTTCGAAATACATTCTATAGTTGGTTCTTCTTAAGGCTTTAATTCAATTACTCTGTTTGTTTTCACATGAATACAAGGCTTTCCTCTGGTATAACCAAACTCAGGATCATCCACACCACCACATGCTTTAAGTAAGACAGTAAAAAACTGACATGCAACATAAATTGGACTTCTCTGTTCAAAAGGCACTTCATCAGGACAGACTGTGAGATTCTTCTGTTCTTCTAAGTCATATGGCTTTAGGTCTTCAATGTACCCTTTATAGGAATCTGGATCAGACAGATTGAATGAATATTCCACCGCAGTCACTGATTTTGGAAAAACCATAAGTCCTGGACTATCTGGTCACGATATTTTGGAACCTCATTGTTCAGATTCTGAAACATAGCCCACATTGTGAATGAGAAGAGTGCAGCCAGGAACCCATAAAAGCCTGGGTAAAAGAGCAAGATCAAACCTTTGTTTAAGGGTCTTTTCACTGTTCAAATACAAGTTCGTTTTCGTGTATGATGTGCTTGTGTGATTAACCCACTGCTGTACATTCAGTGTACAGTACACACTCAATACTCCCACTCTTTCCGACTGGTTGGGGTGGCAGCGTGAGTCACAAGACAGCTGCAGGGGTGGAAATTTCCTCTTCCTGGGAGTGGAACAGGGTCTGGCTTCGCTGAACCGCTCAGCACCTCCGCCAGAGTCTCTCCGTACAAAGGCGCGCTGCGTACAAATAAGGCCCCGGGGGCGCTTGGGCCGCAGGCTCCCGGCTCCAGGAAGGGGTCCCCGGCTTCCCGGCGCCGCTCAGGAAGGGAGGCTCCGGCTCATTGGAGCCGCCTTAGAGGCTGCTTACCACAGCATCATTTGTCCATCTCTCTATACTGGTTGCTGAGAATGCTTTCATATATCATGAGAATTAGCCCTAATTTGCAAATATTTACTGTAACCATTTCAGACAAGCTTTGCTGGGATGTTATTGTTTTTGTTATTTGCCATAGGGCGTTTTAAATTTTTCAGTAATAGAATCATTTACAAGTAATACAGCTCACTATAAAAAATGATCAAAAAGTAATATCCTGGCCACCATCGACTGCACAGGGAGATTAGAGCGTTCAGAGCTCTGGTAGTTTCGGGACACAGTGAGAAAGCTTTATGGTAATTCCAGGTTTCACTACTGAGCAGGCATTTACAAGACAGTGTCCCTGATTTACTTCACCTCTCCTAACTTCCCATAGCCTGGTCTGAATTAGGGATTTAATAAGAAGTAACCTGAATAGCTCTTAAGATCAAGGGAGATTTGGGGAGCCTGGTGCTTAATCCCTCACCCACAGGGCTCCCCAGGGCGGGAGACACGATGAAATCACAATGTCACATGAACAGTTCTGTGGACCAGTGACTGGTCCCCTCACGCTTTAGGAGAGTGACATAGTGTCAGCCACTGTCTGAGTCAATGGCGCAAAGCATGGGCCTGGGCACACTGCACTCTGTATCCCCTTTGCTTTGACCCCAGGCCATGTACCTCCACCAGCCCTCTCAGTTCACAGTGATTCTCTAGGTGCTCGTAAAAGGTAAATGTCATTTTTGTTTGTTATTCACATCAGTAGTTCTCCAGCTGTGGTCCCTGAACCAGCAGCATCAGCATCACCTGGGAACCTGTTAGAAGTGCACATTCTTGGGCCTCACCCAGATGGGGCCCAGCAATTAGTGTTTACACGTCATACAGATGACACAAGGTAGTTTGAGAACCACTGCTCTAATCTAGAAATGACTGATAGAGTTTTATATGTTATCACCTCTCCGAGCCTCAGTCTTCTCAGTGGATGTGACAAAATCCCTCACTTTACCACAGTGGTGTGAGGAATAAATGGGAAATCCTTTGCAAATGGTATCTGTTGACACTTCTGTGTTGTCAGATGAATTACCTCCTGGAGCTAGGAAAAGAATGGAAAATCCCTATACTATTTCCTTTTTTTAAAAAAAAGTGCTATAACTGATCTAAAATAAAAATAAAGTCTTTTAAAAATGTACTTTCTTTTCCTCCTTACTTTACCTTCCAGGAGACTATAATACAAAATATAGTGAGAAAATCTATTTTTAAATGTCTGGCACACAATAAGACTTCAACAAATGTTAGTCCTGGCCTACCCTGATTTCCCTCTCACATAAAAGAGATGAGTTTGATGTAAACTACATAGAATACAGCTATCATAGACAGCATCTGGAAATGTAAGCAATAAGTAAAATACACATATATTTGCGTAATGTATGAAGCTTTGGTGCCATGTCTTCATTGCATGAAGGAGGAGTCCTGACGGAAGAAAATACTCCCACCATGTCCTTTTTTTAAGATTTATTTATTTATTTATTTAATTTTTGGCTGCGTTGGGTCTCCGTTGCTGTACGTGGGCTTTCTTTAGTAGCGGTGAGCAGGGGCTACTCTTCATTGCGGTGGCTTCTCTTGTTGCAGGCTTCTGTAGTTGTGGCATGTGGCTCAGTAGTTGTGGCTCGTGGGCTCTAGAGCACAGGCTCAGTAATTGTGGCACATGGGCTTAGTTGCTCCACGGCATGTGGGATCTTCCCGGACCAGGGATCGAACCCATGTCCCCTGCATTAGCAGGCAGATTCTTAACCACTGCACCATCAGGGAAGTCCCATCCACCATTTCCTTTTATTCCAGGTGGTTACTGGACCCTATTAGTTTAGCTTAAGTTTGACATTGGAGAGGAATCATTTCTGCCTGATCAGTGTGGCTAGAGGTTTTGCCTGAGCCTCAGGCCTAATGCAAACATTACCAACTTGCCTAGAACACTGTCTGTAACATACCAGCCACTCAGTACATGGGAATGAACAAATGAATGATAGTGACTCCTGGGCTCAGTCTCCGGATGATCACCCATCTCCTCATGTAGAGGGCTGCAATCATGATCTCTGATAAATGGAAAGAAGCAGGTTTTGAGAACCTCTGTGTATCAGGTTTTGTTCTAGGTGTTCGAGATACATTAGTGAACAAAACAAAGTGTTCGTCCTCCATGCAGCTTACATTCTAAATTCTTAGAATATAGAGGAAGAATCAGACAATATACACTGTAATGTCAGGTAATGATAAGTACTATGAATGTGCATGTGAATGTGAGGCTTCGCAATAGAATTATTATTCTGCCAGCAGCTTAGAGAAATGGCTGATGCCAATTCTGAGGCATATAATGTACAAGATAAGTCTAGAATATCTTGTCATATCATTTAGCAAAGAAGCGGTCAAAGATTACTAGGGTAAAAAAATAAAGGAATGCTGAGGTCATGTCCAAAGGACACAGGAGATAACCTGAAGAGTCTTCCACTGGCCTAAGATAGAACTTGAGCATAAAAAAAGGCTATAACAAAAAAAAAAAGACTATAACAGATTGAAACACATTGAACATGTTTTTTAAACTGTCAAGACAGTTCTCAGAAAAAGATATATAAATGACTCTGAAATATATGAAATAATATTCAACCTTACTCATAAGAGAAGTATAAATTAAAACTAAAATAAGATATAATTTCTCACTTATCAGATTGGCAAAAAGTAAAAGGTTTGACCACATAGTCTTTGGTGAGGCTCTGAACAGACATTCTCATGCTTTGATGGTGGGAATGTAAAATAGTACCACCCCAATGGAGGGGAAGTTGTCGAATCTTGCAAAATTACATAAAGCTTTTTCCCTTTGACCCTGTAATCCCACTTCTAGGAATGTATCCCAAGGATACACTGGCAAAAATACAGTAAAGCATATGCAGTAGATTATTCACTGCAGTTTTATATGTAATAGCAGAAGGTTAAAAAAAACAAATGTCCATCAATAAAGGACTGTTTGAATCAATTGCAATACATCCACATGAAGGAGTATTATGTAGCTGTAAAAAGAATGAGGAATATATACTCTGTATACTACTTTGGAATGATCTCCTGGTATATTGTTAAGGTGAAAAAGACAAGATGGAGAAAAGCATGTATAGTATGCTACCATTTACCTAAAAAGGGAGAGAGAGGGATGAGTACATAGATGATAGTGATAGAGGATGATGATAGATAGATAGATAGAGAGATAGATTCCTGATATTAAATCAAAATAATGGGCAGACATCTGATCCACTCCCGTCTTGGGCCCCAGGAGTTCAGGCTATGGGATTGGCAGCAGCAAAGTAGCCCAGCTTTGTGAAGACTCCTAGGCACCCAGGCACGCATCTTCCTCACTGAAGCCACCACCAAGATTTCTAAGAAGAAGGTCAATTCAGCTAAAGAGGCAGTAAAGAAAGACCCCAAGAGGAGATTCACAGGTTGTAGCCAAACCTGTTCCTTCCAAAGTTGAGACTAAGCCAAAAATAAAAGGCAACAAGAAAGAATAAACCTTCAGGAAAAATGTGCAAACAAGAGGGAAAGGAGGAGCAAAAGGGAAATCCACTGGGACTGGGGTGACTAACCAAGACACTAAAGGCTGCAAAAAAGAAGAAACAAAAAAGGAGAGCATGGCCTCTGATGCAGCAGGACGGAAAGAAGTCAAGTCTGACTGGCATACTTAAACCAAGTCTTACTGGTGGTCCCAGTGCCTCCCTTCTTCAACAATATGGAGGAATGTTTTTTATCAGCTATTTAGAAAATGCAAATTTTTTAGTAGTTCCAGAAACATATTTTTAAGAAGGAAGAAATTCCACCTCATTTAAAAAACATATTTAGATAAGTGTAAATGCTTTCTTTAGGAGGTGAAATCATGTGCTGGCTGTTTATTTTTCTGTAAAGCCATAAATCAGTCAGATATTGAATGAAAGGAAGCTTTGACTGCCTTGTGTGTCAACTTAGCATTCCGTAGACTGCAGACGAGGGTAGTGTTTATATCCTGTTATACAAAGCATAACTAAATGGTAATTTAGAGCCACAATCATGCACTTAACATATCATAAATATTTTAAATTATTTATTCATATTGTTTTATTAATTATCATATCAGAAAGCAAGAAAGCTATCTTTCTTGCAAAGACGATTGGGGTAGTGTCAAAAACACTCAGGAACCATCTTGAAAAGAGCTACAATGCCAATTTGAATATCATTAAGAATAATAACTGCAATGAACTCATGAATTGAAACACATCAAAAATGTTAAAAACCCATGAGTAATAATGATTCTGAAAAATATATTCATTATTATATTCAGACCAATATATTGGTCACCTTTGGAGGATAGTGCTAAGGGAATCCAAGCTGCCCCTCAGAGTGATGAAATAGCTTTTGAGAGGAATTTTTCCTTTATAGACATATTGCAACTAGTAAATGAAGGAAGAATTATAGAATTGGAATATCACCATCTTATAAACCCCCAGTGAAATAATGAATCTAGGTAATGATTATCAATGACCACTAATATCACAAAGAAGAGATTCAGCCAGATATTCTGTACCTCTTGATGGAAATACACACAACTTTTATGAAATATTCCTGCCCAAAAAAATCAATCTTGAATCAGATCAAGGCTCTAGATCTACCAGTTTACAGGAAGTATAAGGAACAAAAGGATATGTTAATCAACACTTCAGAGATGGGATCAGCAAAATCCAAAATGTGAGAAACTTTACAGGATAAACAACCTGTTTTCTTCAACAAATAAATTGAAATAATAATTTTAAAATAAAAACAGAGACAGGGAACCAATGAATTGAGAGACTTAAGAGACATCCACAAAATACAATGTATGGACTTATTTGAATCCCGTTTCAAAGAAACTGTAAAAGGAAAATTAGGTATTCAGGAAAATTAGAACACTAAATGGAAATATAATGTTAAGAAATATTGTTAATTGTTTTATGAATAATAGTGATTTCTTTAAAGTCCATCCTGTTTGGATGGATTAAATACAATTGACTATAAATTGATAATTATTGAAGTTAGTTGGTGAGAATATGTTAATCTATTACTATCCACTTTTAGGTATATATGTTTGAAAAAATCCATATTAAAAATATAAGAAGCATACATCTACAGTGTCCCTACTATAAATTCATGTCCCTACTAAGAGTTGAACTCATCATGAACATAAATGCACCATTGGTCTAGTTTGGTAGAAATGGTTCAGAAAAAGCAATAATGAGGTCAGAAAAAGAAGTATAATTAAATGAATTATGAAGGTCAAACACAGTAAGTCAAAAAAACATAAGCTAAACCCTTTAGTCATCCATAGGTACTCAAGATATTAAGAAGATAAAAGTAATACTAGAGCTTTTCAGATATTCCTGGAATTGTATTTGATTGGAGTCTTACCAGATGCATCTGGTAAGAGAATGATGATAGTGAGTTAGTTCTTCTAAAAAACCAAACTTTGATCATCTGCAGCCTCCTCTTCTGCCTTTCTTCTCTGTCTCAGTAAAAGCTGCCATCTCCTCATCCAACCAGTTGTTCAAGCCAAAAACCTAGGAATCATTGACACGTTCCTCTCCCTCATTCTCCACATCCAATTCTTTACCAAGAGCTGTTAATTTGCAAATAATTCTAAAATACTTCTATTTCTCTCCATCTCTACCTCTACCATCCTAGCAAATGTCACCATAATTTCTCACCCAAACAACTGCAATAGCCTCTCAACTCTTTCAGTCATCCCTCCACTCTTGCCCCCTCCAATCAATTCTCAGAAGTGCAGCTAGAATGTTTTCAAAATGTAAATCCTGTCAGGCTCATTTCCCTGCCTAAATCCCTGCTGTGTCTTCCCCTGGGTCTTGAGATAAATATCAGAATCCTAAACATAGTATATAAGGCCCTGCATAATCTGGTCCCTGTTACCTCTCCAGCTTCATCTTCCACCATTTTGCCTCCTACTCTCTGCAGTCCAGTCACACTGACCTTATGTTCTTCAACTGCATCACACTCCCTCGGTGTCAAGGTCTTCATGTATATGGTTACCTCTGCCTGGAACTCTTCCTCACACCCTACTTCTTGACCCCATTCTTCTGGATAACTCCTATTTATCTTTCAGATACCAACTTAATATCTCTTTCTAGAAGTCCTCTGACCCTAACTCCTCCACTCCCAGATAAGGTAAAGTGTTGACAGAGTACTTCTCCCATCATAGCCCTTATCACACTGTATTACAATTATTTGTTTAATATACTTCTCTCCCAGTAGACTCTAAGCTCTATAAGAGAAATAATCAGGTATGACTTGTTCACTATTTTATTTCCAGCATTTAGATCATTGCATGGCACAATTTACTCAAAAAATAGTTGTTAAATCAAAGACAAATAAGTCCCTTGTTGTTTTGAGGATTTCCCTGTTCTGAAGGTGACACAACTGTTTTATTAATGTTTATTAATGAATACTGGTTTAAAAAACATCAGAAGAGTCTAAATGTTACAATATTTTCATGTCCTGATGTTCCGCCTATCCACAGACGGTGAGACATTCTATCAATAAGGCCTGTGCCTAAGAATGAGTTTATACATTATGAGTGCCTGCTGTTTAAGGTCAATTCTCCACCTGTACTCTGCATCCATTCCTGTCCAGTATCTTCAGATACTTTGCTTACATCCTTATCTCTCTTTATAGATCATTCTAATAGATCATAGTAGCATCTAAGCCTGCTCTAGTATCACTCATCTTTGAAAAGCCCTCACTTGATCCATATTCCTCTCCACCTACCACTCAAGTTCTCAACAGCTCTTGAGAGTAAAATTTTTCTAAAGAATTATCTATTCTCATTGACTCCTCTTCTTAATCTCCCATTCACTCTTCAGTGTACTCTGAAATGGCTTCTCTATCTGAAATGAAATCTCTATCACACCACTGAAACTGCTCTTGTCAAGGGCACTGAAGACCTCCATGTGCCAAATTCAGTGGACACATCTCTCTTGTCTTCTTGTTTGATGCCTTAACAGTTGAATTCCTTTTTTGAAACAGTTTCCTCTCTTGAATCCTGGGGTACCACTGTCTACTAATTTTCTTCTTACTCCACTAATCACTCCTTCTCAGTTTCCTTTGCTGGATTTTTCCATATGCTGGGGTTCCTCAGGGATCTTTTCTTGACCCTCTTCTCATTTCCCACTCTATACCCTTTCCTTAAGAGGCATTCTCATGATTACAATTACAGCCTATGTACTGGTGACTCCCAAAACTATAACTCCAGCCCAATCCTCTCTGCTGAGCTTCAAATTCATATACCTGACTGCCTACTGGACATCTCCACTTGATGTTCTTTGAGTACTTCAAATTTGAACATGTCTGATAGCAGAGTCATCATCTTCATTTTAAATGTGCTCCTCTTCCAATGTTACCTATCTCATGGGCACTACCATCCAATCACTTGCAGAAGCTAGAAAACCAGAGTAATTCTTGATTTATTCTTCCCCTCTATCCCTAATCAGCCATGAAATTCTACTATTTCTACAGCATTAATATATTTTGACTCTTTCCAAGTATCTTTTCCCCATTCCCAGAACCAGAAGCCCTATGAATTAAAAATATTGTGGTACTCTCATTTCTGCTCTAATTCAATAGTACTAAACTCACATGTATGTTAAAGTTAAAATAGCTTCTGACAAAGACTCCCTCCTTGACCAAACTTTAATTAGGCTTCTCTGAGCCCTCTTCTTGACTAAGACTCAACCTTGGCCTACCTTTAGCAAAGAATCCTGTTAAGACAGTTTAGCAAGAATATCTCTACCCTTGATGTCTCCTCTTAGTAATTTTCTATACACTGACCCCCTCACTCTTCTCATAGACTATAAATCCCCAGCCGTCATTGTGGTATTTGGAGTTGAGTTCAGAGTTCAGTCTCTCTCCCTTGCTGCAATAGTCTCTCCCCTGTTGCAATAATCTTGAATGGAGTCTTCCTTACCATTTTAACAAGTGTTATAATAATTTTTCTTTGACATTTCTTCCAAATTTATTGATTATACACTTAATAATTTCATCAGAACTAATTTTTTCTTTTCCTTGGTTCCTCCACCCTTCTGGTGCCCTAAATATCAATATATGCTTAGTCTGCCTACTGGGAAATTTAACACTATTCCCTCCTACAATTTAATTCAGACTGTCAACACTTACTGCCAAAGCAACATGTTTCCTATGACCATGCTGAGTTATTTGTATTTGCTGTTTCTTCTAACTGGAATCCCTTTGTCTGTCCTCCACATTTGACGGACTAACTTTAGCTTTACTTCAAATCTCTTCTTAGACATAATTCACTTTGGGAAGTCTTCTCTACCCCAGTGGTGTGCTAGAATTAACTTATCCTGACTTTCAAGAGCCTATTATGCACAACTCCATGTTCAGTGACATCAATTTGGTGGCTTGAAACTGGCCATGATGGGAGCATTTCCACCATGAAAATCAGCAAACGCTAACAAATCAGGGTTTTTATTTTTCTCAGAGAACTGATTGTTAAACATTAACCAGCACACCACTGCCCTGCCTCCTCCCCACCCATCCCAAATTTGGGTTAGATGGCTCTGCTATGGGCTCTGATAATAACCCTAACACCCATCACTATGTACTGTAGGTTACTTGTCTGTGTCTCCCTCCATACTGAAATTTTCTTGAGAGTAGAGATACTATATTTCTAGAATCTTAGCTGGTACTTGGTTCACGTAAGTTACTAATTAGTGTTAGTAGTCTTTGACAGATTGTTTATCTGAATGAATGACTAGAATGCATGCTTGTTAAACACTTGCCAACCCTGGGAGAACCATTAGCAGAGATGATGGTTCTTGACTACCATCTTCAGTGATCACTTATTTGCCTGAAAAGCATGGAATCAGAGCAAGGGGACTGAGCTGGATACTTTCCATGGCCTGTGCCATCAAGCTGTGATTTGATGCAGATATTTCATCTACACCACAGGTATATGTTTGTCCTACAGAATGAACCATGCTAACCATGGTCCAGGGCTCCCTCTCTCTCTTCCCTCTCAAGCAGCAGAAAAGACTAGTGTTTGCCTGTCTGATTCACCCTCTTCTTGGCTGCTATTGTTCATCAGCCAGCATTTACGGTTAACATCAAGGGACTACAATAGCATGCAGATCCAGTAATATCTGGCATAGCAGATTTCCAAATCCACTCATATAAGGAGATAGAAATGGTACCATAAGCAGAGCTCTGGTGTAGAGGAGAACCTCTCTAAAATAGCTACGGCCAGAAGCTTGAGAGTTGTAACTCAGCTAGACATCCTTGATCTGTGACTACAAACTCCTGGATAGCTAGAAGCACCCCTGGGGATTCCAAAAATAGTTATGGCGGAATACTCCATAGTCCTGCTACTCAAAGTATGATCTGAGATCAAACAGCATCAGCACCACCTGAGAGATTGTTAGAAAAGCAGAATCTGGGACTTCCTTGGTGGCGCAGTGGTTAAGAATCCGCCTGCCAATGCAGGGGACACAGGTTCGATCCCTGGTCCGGGAAGATATCACGTGCCGCTAAGCCCGTGGCCCACAACTACTGAGTGCGCGTGCTACAACTACTGAAGCCCGTGTGCCTAGAGCCCGTGCTCTGCAGCAAGAGAAGCCACTGCAATGAGAAGCCCGTGCACCGCAAGGAGGAGTAGCTCCCGCTCGCCGCAACTAGAGAAAGCCCGCACGCAGCAACAAAGACCCAACACAGCCAATAAATTAAATAAATAAATAAATAAATTTATAAAAGAAAGAAAAGTAGAATCTTAGGCTCCACTCTGGACCTATTGGATTAGAGTCTGCATTTTCAGCAGATTCCTCCAGGTGATCTGAATGCATATTTAAGTTTGAAAGGCACTGATCTATAGAACATCGAATTTTCTGTAACCAAGCAGTTAGAGCCATGGAGTTTAGGATGTTAATGCTAATGACGCTTCATAATAATAAATACTATTTATGTACCATGAAGGTATTTACATTCGTCTGTCATTGAATGAAAAAATAACTCTACTACTTAGTCAATTAAAATCAACATGACGCTGAAGCTTGAAAGCTCACCATCTGAAAAAGAAGCACCCTAATAAACACCACAGGCTTGGGAGTTAAACAAAGCCTGGATTTGAGTCCTGCTTATTTCATTCACTTGTAGAATGATCTTGAAAGAACTACTTAACTTTTCTAAATATCCATTTCTTCATCTGTAAAATGGAGATAGTAATAGTATTTTATTTTCAGAGTGGTGGTGAGAATTAAATGCAAAAATATATATAAAATGTCTGGCATATGGTAGTTACTCATTAAATGTAAGTTCCCTCCCTTCCTGCAACCTCCTTTCTGAAAAGAAATTAAATTTAGAATAAAACAAACCGCCCAATCATGCCATGGAGAGCCTTTGGAAATTTAACAGCCAAAAGGAAAATAAGTTCTATTTTGTACATGATGTGGTAAATTCAATACCATTTCTGTGTGGTGCAACGAATTGGTTTGATAGAACCTGGGTTGAAAGAAAGACCGTTACATTCTTTTCAAATCAATTGGTGGGATTTCCTTTTAGTTTTTGGATTTCCTAGGTTACTATCAGAGATGCATGTTGTATTCTTCCATGCTCTCTGGGAAGCATATTTTGGCCTGGTGTCTTTACCTATCAAAACAGAGACACAAGCCTAGACAGACAGGAGAGAGTAAATACTGAGTACTGGGTGGGCAGCCCAGGTCCCACACAGTCTTTCCCAATCCAGGGCCACCACCATTAAAGCTTCTTCTCTTTACATCTGTTTCATCATCTGATTGTTCTCTGATATCCCTGTTCCCCCCTCCCATCATGCTCTATGAATACCAGAAGCAAGTTTTTCAGGGTTTTGTTGTTGCTTCTGCTGTAAGGAAACAACACGATAGTGACAGCAGCAGCTTCCCCTCCCCTTAAATGTGGGCTGGACTCACTTCCAACCGAAAGAATATGGCATAAGCAAGGGTGTGTGTCTAGGTCACAGGTCTCACAGCTTTCTGCTCGATCTCTCTCAGGTCATTCACTCTGGAGGAGGTCAGTAATTGTGTCATAAGGACTCTCAACCAACCCTATGAAGAGATCTACATGGTGAGGAACTGAGACATCTTGTGAGCCCCATGAGCCCATCTTGGAAGTGGCTACTTCAACTCCAGTCAAACCTTCAAATGGCTGCAGTCCTGGCTGACATCTTTTTTTTAATAGGTATATTCTTTTTTTAATATAAATTTATTTATTTTATTTATTTATTTTTGGCTGCGTTGGGTCTTCATTGCTGTGTGTGGGCTTTCTCTAGTTGCAGCGAGTGGGGGCTACTCTTCCTTGCGGTGCATGGGCTTCTCATTACGGTGGTTTCTCTTGTTGCGGAGCATGGGCTCTAGGTGCACGGGCTTCAGCAGTTGTGGCACGCGTGCTCAGTGGTTGTGGCTCGTGGGCTCTAGAGTGCAGGCTCAGTAGTTGTGGAGTATGGGCTTAGTTGCTCCGCGGCATGTGGGATCTTCCCAGACCAGGGCTCGAACCCGTGTCCCCTGCATTGGCAGGCGGATTCTTAACCACTGCACCACCAGGGAAGCCCCCCCTGGCTGACATCTTGACTGCAACCTCATGAGAGACCGGAGCCAACTTAGCCACTCCCGGATTCCTGACCCTCAGAAATATGTGAGATAATAAATGTTTGTTGTTTTAAGCTGCTACATTTGGGGGTAAGTAGTTATGCAGCCATAGATAGCTAATAAGAGACTTCAAATAATTTGCTCCCCTCAAAAGGCAGACTTATATATACTACTGGAAACAATGTATAAAGTTGCCATTCTCTGTCCCCTGGTTTTGTTTAACAATTCTCCCCATAAGAGACATCACATGTCTGCTCTTCTTCTTGTATTACTCAATCAGCTTTTGTGGAAGCCATAGTATTTGTTTAGGGGTAACACTGAATGAACAAGGTGAGTACACCTGAAACTATAAGAGACCAACCAAGGGGGATTTAAAATCTGCTCAAAAAGAACCAAGAGATAAGAAATCGGGGTGGCTGGAGAAGTAAAAAGTGGTTTCAAAGAAGAGGTAAAACATTTTCAGTATATTCTGTAGAGAATAAAATTGTTTTTCTAACCAAAAAAGTAAACTAATATCAATTGGGAAATACTGAATTGGGAACAAGTCGAAGAACCAATATTATGTATAGCAAATTTTCCTATCCAGCTCACATACACTTCTGTAAATTTGAAGATAATGCTGTAACAGTTTGGGAACTATTTGTCCTTGATCTAGTCAGAAGTGAGACCTCCTAGAACAGAAGGAAAGTGCGTCATCACAGTCCATAAACAATAAAGCCAACTGTCAACTGGAAATAAACATATATTGAGCACCTACTGTGTGCCAGGCAAGGGACTCTGCATGGGGAAAGGTGGCTTGCCTTAACCACCCCTACTTGGTAGCTGCAGCCCAAGTACAGACTCTTCTCCCCAGGGTTGGCACCCCTCCTTTTCGCCCTCCTTGATACTCTTCCTCCACAAAATAGATAAGAGTAGGGGCAAGGAATCTAGCAATAGAGCTAGAAGGGGAGGGGCAAATTCCTGTCACTGCCACTAATGAGACTTCATAATAAACATGTAACATGAGTATAAACTAAAGATTATATTCATTTTGCCATTTAATCTAAAAACTACTGCATTTTCTCCACTCCTCTCTAATTTCCAGCAATCTGCATTTTTACCAAAATAAGGCTGGTCCTCCCCCCTCCTTGAGACTTGGTTTATTCGTCTCTGAAATGAGAGTAACTATGCTCCCTCATGGGGTTGATCTGAGGATGTAATGACATCATGTGTGTGTGAGAGCCAAACCCTGTGAAAATTGAACTCTAGCATGTTAAAGGGGTGTGGAGAATGCAGGAGTCTCTTGAGGGAACAAACAATGGTGTAGTTTGCCAAGAGCACAGATGGGTTGGAAGAGAGGACTAGAAATGTAGTTTGGATCCATGGAGTGGGGAGCATTGAACGCCAGCTCAGGACTCTACAAATAATGTCAGAAAATCCAGCCTGGATAATGTGTTGGTTGGGGCAGGGGTGAGAATACTTTGGCATAAGAATAATAATATTATTTCAAGTGATAATGGCATACGAATGTTATCTTTTATCTCTTGCCACGTATTTCAAGATCTTATTTATTGTGGTTAATATGCAACATGTCTTATTTTCTAGAATCTTAACTCCTAAATTTCATCTCAAATGAAGCTGTATACATATATAACATTTGTATTTTACTCACAACTTTCTGACAACAATGTTATTCCAAGACCTTGGGAGATGGAGGGAAGTGACAGCCAGGGTAAGCAGTATGTCCTTCTATTGATAGGCAGTGGGACGCCTCTGAGAGTGTCTGAGTAATGAGATCACAACCAGCTTCAGGAATCCTCTTGGGGTTTAATGAGCTTCCCAGGATCCCACGGAACTGACACCACCTGTGCTCAGTAAATATGACTTTCTTTCCTTCTGAGACTCTATCCCCACTCGTTACCCTAACCCTAAAGCTGTTCACTCCTGACACAGGCCCCTATGGGGGGTCATGCTTTATTTGTGGAAAATAAATGGTTCCATTTTGGGGTTAACAGTCACACCTCACATGAGACTTAGCACATGATCAGTGCTCAATAGATATTTTTTGAATGAATGAACAATGGATGGATAGGTAAATGGAAATTTGGCCACACTGCTCTCCCGCTGCCTCTTACCTCCAGCCATACTGGCATTCTTTCAGTCCCTTTTACTCACCATGCTCTCTCTGAACACATAGCCTTAAGCCTTCTCCCCAACCCCCAGCTCCAACCTAATTAGTCTCTTCTTCTGTTACCTCTCAGCTCAATAATCCGTTCTCAGAGCAACATTCCTGACCACCTTGACTAGTCAAATCTCCCTATTTTATAGGCCCTCATAGCATAATGGACCCCTTCTTCCTGGTACTTGTCCTCACTGGCAAGTGCACTCTTGTATAGATATCTGCATGCTATTTGGCTCCCCTACTAGATTGTGAGCTCCATGAAGACAGAGACCTTGTAGATGATTTTTGCTCACATCTGTTTCCTCAGCATCTAGCACAGTGCCTGGCAAAAAGTAGGCCCTCAATATGTATTTCGTGAATGAATGAGTAGGCATTTTTAGGTGGTCTTTAAAAAAATTGCCCTCCCCCCAGCAGGCCAGACTGATATATACTACTAGAAGCACTGTCTGAGAATGCCTTCTGTCAAAGAGAAACAGAGCCAGACACCAGATAAAAGCAGTAAAGACAGATTTTTTGCAATACGGGAAGAGAGACTTCAGTACAGAACTGGGCTCAATTATGAATACAACAAGGACAAGTGGGGATTTATAGCCAAAGAACAGAGTGAGAGAGTCAGCAGATGGAAAAATTACTAAGAGGAGACATCAAGGGGAGGGAGATTCTTGCTAAATTGACAACAGAATTTTTGCTAGAGGCAGGCCAAGGTGATCAGATATCAAGGGTGGGGGATGACTTCGCAGGAGTCTTGCTAAAACTTGGCTAGGCATGCCGAGGACACGATCACAGGACAGGGTCCCAGAACAAGGCCTAATTGTAAAGGGGGCTTAGAAGAGCCTGTCTAAAGTTTGGTCAAGGAGAGAGTCTTTGTCAATTCCTCAGGCTGTTGTATTTTTATCATTATGACCTACCTTTCCTTTTAGTCTTCCCACAAAATATATCATATCTCCACTATTCTTTACTTATTACTCCATAGGCATTTAAAGTATTTCTTTGAGGTATAATTTATATTCATAAAGTTCACCCATTTTAAGTCTACAATTCAATGGTTTTTAGTAAATTTACAGAGTTGTACAAACCATCACCATAGTCTAAGTTTAGGACATTTACCTCTAAAAGATCTTTCATGCCCATTTGCAGTCACTCCCCCATCCCCACCCCATAGGCACTTTTGAAGACCCTCATATTTGCTTAAGGATAAAAGATACAGCCTAACCATCAAACAAAAATCAAAACTACCACATGTGAATAATTTGAGAACCACCAAGTAAGAACTGTACAGTCTGATTATTTGCTTAAAAAGATTTAGGAGAGGACAAATCAGTGTGAACTGAGGAACGAGAGAAAGTTTCAAGGAAGATGTAGAATATTTTAAGGCTTTGCTACAAGGAAAAAAATGCAAAAAAAAGGATAATAATATGAGTTTATAAATACTCAAGCAAACAAAAGATCCAAGATGTTTTCAGAACTTTTTAAGTTCCAATATGGTGTTGTGACAGTTGGCTAGTCAACAATGGGAGCTTCTATAACAGAAGAAAAAGGATTAATCACAAGCCATAAAAGTTGAATCAACACTCAACTGAAAATAAACATATATTGAGCACTCACTGTGTCCCAGGCAAGGGGCTCTGCATAGAGAAAAACCGATCACCACAGCTCACAAGAGGTCCCATCCCACCTGCTCTCTGGGCTTCCCTGGGGTGGGGGAGCGCTGGGCACGAGAAGCACAACTCCCTGGGGGGCCAGCCCAAGATGACCCACAGAGGGGGCACCCAGGGAGGTTATAGGGCCATTCCTTCCCTGGCCTGTAGCCTGGTTTGGCCTTGGGCCTCCTACTCCTAGTGCCCAGCTGGACTGAAGGGAGCCAGAGGGGCTTGGGAGGGCAAGCGAGGTTCCCAGGTAACAAAATAAAAATTCACATTTTAAGTTAAGACAAGAAAAATTTACACATAAAACCTTTTCTCTGCCCTTTGGCCTCCTTCCTCCCCTCTAGTGTGTATCTGCTTTATGCATTAACCAGACCTCCCCAATGGCAGAAATACCTCCTCAATCATAAAGATCAATTTTTCTACTTCTGGCGCCAGCCACGTAGCTCCTTAGAAGGTAACATTCCTTTATCAATCCTGTAAGGGGTCACAATGATCCACCACTCACCTTGTATGTGTAGACATCTTTGCTGAACTTTATGTACAACATATATGCCAGTATATCATTTCCCTGAAAGATAGTACAGAACAGACTGGTCATATGAGCTGGAGCGCTACTGGGCCACACCCAGTGGAAATTAACTTAAATACTTACTTATTACCTTATTAATGTTACTAGCTATATTACTTGTATTCTGCCTATTTTACAAAACTAATGTTTCTTGCGTTACCAAATGTATGACTGAGCCTCCGATAAAAAATAATGATGACTAGGCTACTTGAAACAATTGACCAAATATAGTCCTGTAAGATCAATGATTGTAATATGTAACTCTAGATATGTGAAGAAGCAACAAGAAGGAATCTTTTCCTGGACCATAGCTGTCTAGTAAGACAGGTGGTCCAGAGACTTTTGGCTACTGTTAACAGGGCCTAGTTCAATAGTAGCACATTGAGTGGCCTATCAATGAAATCTTGCTGACCTAAGAATGAGCATTCCTAGCACCGTTGGACAAAATGGTCATGAAATGCTTCCCAAACCTTGGTCAAAATTATTTTACATTTGGTAGTGTATATATGTACATGCCACTCTCTCACTTTGTCCCAGCTTACCCTTCCCCCTCCCCGTATCCTCAAGTCCATTCTCTAGTAGGTCTGCATCTTAATTCCCGTCTTGCCCCTAGGTTCTTCTGACCATTTTTTTTTTAGATTCCATATATATGTGTTAGCATACGGTATTTGTGTTTCTCTTTCTGACTTACTTCACTCTGTATGACAGTCTCTAGGCCCATCCACCTCACTACAAATTATTAAAAGGACATTCTAAGTTTGTTTCTGAAGCTTATCACAGTAATCTATCTTTGGATGAAGATCAGATGTCCCATGACCTGCAACTAGGAGATTATGCATACTGGAAAAGACATCATTTAAAGGGCTATCTCCAACCTAGATGGAAGAACCCTTATCAGGTTCTCTTAACTAGCTCATACACAGAAAAACTGAAGGGAATTGACTCTTGGATTCATATTTCTCACTTAGAAAGTGTTCCTGCATTGGACTGGTCTATAGAGAGGACTGCTGACCTCAAAATCACCTTAAAACAATGCTCAAACTGAGGAGAAACTACACCCATACCAGGATGAGAAGAAGATGACATCAGAAGCAGAAAGCTATCCCAAGGTACTGGACCTGAGCCGTATTATTATTTACAGTGCTTTCTTAATTTCTTGGACTTTTGCATAAATCAATGTTTTCCTATCATGGGCACAAATCCTATGCAGAGTTTAAAAATTAATCCAATTTTTGGGTTTATGGTCAATTACCTACATCCAGTACTTCTGGGTTACCTTGGTGGATTTCTCCTCTCCAAGGCTCTAATTGGATGGCCCTTAGGAAATTTATTCTAGAAGAAAGAAGTTATAGCTCTGTTTGGGCCACTATTGATAGTACTAGCTGGGACCCCCTCACTTGGCCAATCAGTCATACTTGCTCTGACCATGACCATAAATATGACTTTTCTTTTAAAGTTATGCAAGCTCAGTCAGAGCAATGAGCTAAATTTCAGTCAAAGAATATAACCTTCCTCAGCTATGGGATAGATTAATATGACTAACATCAGGCTACAGTCATCTAAGTTTAAAGCCCCCTAATGTTGGGAACAACTGAATCATACTAAGGATAATCAGCCTAATAATCAGCCTAATAACTAAGGATAATCAGCCTAATAACATACTAAGGATAATCAGCCTAAAAACAGTAGGTAATTGAGCTGGGTGCCTTATGAATAATGACAATATATAATTACCTTAAAGATAGAGATTGGTATGGAACAGACCAGGTCAGATGCCCTGGGGATATACTGGGCCGAACCTAATGGAAGTTCTTAGCATAAGTATTTACTTATAACCCTATTAATGTTACTAGCTGGGAATTCCCTGGTGGTCCAGTGGTTAGGACTCCATGCTTTCACTGCCGAGGTTGCAGGTTCAATCCCTGGTCAGGGAACTAAGATCCCACAAGCTGCACGGCGTGGCCAAAAAAAAAAAAAAACAGTTATTAGCTATATTACTTGTATTCTGCCTATTTTACAAGACAATTGTTTTTTGCATTACCAAAGTATGACTGAGCCTCTGATAAAATGATGACGACTAGGCGACTTGAAACATCTGACCAAATATAGTTCTATAAAATCAATGATTATAATAGTGTAACTCTAGATATGGGAAGAAGCAACAAGAGGGAATCATTTCCTGGACCATAACAGACTAGTAATACAGGTGGTCCAGAGACTTTTGGCTACTGTTAAAAGGGCCTAGTCTAGTAATAGCACATTGAATGGCCTATCAATGAAATCCTGGCCTGACCTGGGAATTAGCATTCCTAACACTGTGGGACAAAATGGTCATAAAACTCCTCCCAAACTTTGGTCACATTTATGACAAAAAGGGGGCACTGCCAACTGAAGAAGGTCACTCACCATCCACTTCTACAAGGATTGAGTCATTAGCCACTGAAGTCACCGACCTTTAACACACTCTAAAAGGAGGTCAGGGTAGAGATCAGGAATGAGGAACTCTGTGCTCTGGGAAAACTAGCAGAACAGAGCTTCACATAGTTAGATTTTTTCAGGAGAAATGTTTTATGAACCTGAATTCTTTCATCTTGCCCTACTTAGAAAAGCGCTGTAACCATTAACCAAGATGTCCATTCCTTGGGACTAGCTGCAACCTTCTACCAAGATGTGTGCTTGGTTGCAGGTACCCCCTCTGCCAAAATCGTACGTGCTGACCTCTCCCCTTACGTCTTGGGAGCAGTTCTTCAGAGCTCTCTGAGAAGCTGTTTCCAGAGCTATAGTCCTCAGTTAGTCCCCAAATAAACCTGAAACTCACAGCTCTCACTTTTCATTTCTCTAAAATCTCCCCCTTCACCTCTTTGGAACAGTGCTCAAAACTCTGAGAGGCGGGTCGCCCAGGTTATAATCCTCAGGTTGGCTTGAATAAAAATTTCCATTTCTTTCTTACTGACTATTGATTAATTTTTTTTCACCTACAGGGGCCAGACTTAGCACGCCCTGGGTGGTTACCAAAGTAGGTATCTCCCCTCTCCGAGCTGGGCAGGGACTCCGGAAGCCCCTTCCTCCCGGAAGCCACGGGCATCAGTCACCACGCTAACCACGCCCCCTCAGCCGCGGCCTGTCCCAGGTTGGCCATTGCCAGGCTTCTTCCCCATCCTGCCTGGGAAAGGAAATATACTGGGGGCGGAGATTGGGGGGATCGAGGGTCGCTGGAAAGCGGGAGGGGAGAGGGAATAATGAATTCTTATCAAATTCTTTCTCCGTCCTCCTGAGGCGCCCCTACCTGACCCTCTCCCCGCCACTCGCGGGCTAGCAGTGGGGAAAGGGAACTTCGGTCTGGGGAGCGATAGAAGAGCTCGACCCAGCGCTGGTCTGCGCCACCCTCCTCCCTCATGTATCAGGGCACGGGTACCCTTCCACTATCCCCTGAGGATCTGAGACATTTCCTTCTCTTTCCCTGGCCAGACGTCATTTCCTCCACTCTCCAGCATCCTGCTTCTTTCCCAAAGGCAAGGTTGATTCCTACCCTTCCTGAGACTCAGTTTCCTCATCTCTGAAGTAATGACATGCGTGCATGAGAAACGAGCCCTGTGCGAAGGAGGGAGGGAGGCAGAGAGGGAGGGAGAAAAAGGACTCTTGGAAAAAGTCCTTCCACAGACAGGCTCCAGGCACAACCTAACCCCCTCACCTCCCAAATGGGGTCTTGCACCACGCTAAGCTGGTGACCCCATAGACGTGCGTGTTTTGTATTCACAAGACTGAATTTTGGTCAGTGTGGGAGCAGGTTGTGAAATGGCCCTTGTGACAGTCCCAGCCTGTATCAGGCACAGCAAGTGGAATTTCATTCCATCAGCAGCTGTTTTGCAACAGTGCTCAAGGCCCAGCTTGGAGAAATCTTCATTTTTGCTGACAGATTAGGCATTTTCACTGAAGGAAAAGGACCTTGATTTGTAAGTGAACTTGCAATGCATTTTCATATCAATTCGCGGGGTGGAGGGTACAGGACTGTCAAGGTACAAAAGATGTGCCGTGTTTACAGATAGGATTGTCTCTGGCTTACTGACCTCCTTTATGGTTGGATGAATAAATGTAGAAATAAATGAATGGGTGAATAAGGAAATCCATACATAAACCAGTGGTTCTGAGCATCAGAATCACCCGTAGGGCTTGTTAAAACACAGATTTTGGGACCCACCCCCGGAGTTTCTGATTCCGTCTGGGATGGGGCCAGAGAACTTGCATTTCTAACAAGTTCCCAGGTCTGCTGATTGCTGGTCCAGGAGCGGCACTCGGAGAACCACTGGTATAAGCTATCAGTGGAGACTCCCTTAGGCCATGATTGTTGTCACTGCAAACTTTCGGCCTGATTCTGCCAAGTAGCCCAAGGGGGCAGTCTAAAATGAATCCTGACTTGGTTGCAGGGTATGGGTGGGTTGCCCACTTTACCTCCCAGCAAACTCTCCCGGGTAGTGTTAGTGTTAGATTTAAGAGAGTTAGAGGTGTTTTGTGCATGTGTGTGTGTGTGTATGTGTGTGTGTGTACACGAGCATCTGTGCTGCTGTCCCCACAGGTACTGCTATCCCTTTTCACACCTCTAGTGCTGCCCGCTGGCCTTCCCCAGGGTCTCTGTCTTTTAACTGCTTCCCTGAACCTTTCTGAGTTTTGTTCTCCAGCACAGAGGAAGCAAACACCATTGATGGCCAGGCTCAGCCAATCCTTTCCTGGGGTTTGGTGACATCTAGTGGCTAACTGGAGAATCTTTGCTTACAGTAAGAGAATGTTCTGGAAAATTAACTGAGCAGCCTGGAAGGCAAAATCACCTACTTGTGAACCCTCTGCAAAAGCCCTCCTGAAGGCCTTAGGAGGGCAAGGTAAATGACTGGCTCAGTATGACATGAGTTGAAATGGGTATCTTGCTCTATTGGCAGCTGTGACAGAAATTAGAAGTCATCAAAGAATCTCAAATCACCACCCACTGTATCCTCAGCATGAATGGTTTTCAATAAAAAGTGTCCTTGAATAAAATGGAGTCAGGTACTACCAATTTGGTATTTGCTTCCCTTCTCAGAGCGTTTCTCTGGGCCTCAAGCTCTGAACAGACCAAGGATTTCCAGGCTAGTCACGAGATCTACAAAAAGATCTATTGAAGTTCAGGTGCATCTGGTACTGACCTGAGGGCGTCCAGACCTGAAGGTCATTGAGAGGTGTTGTTAATGGCCACTATGATATGGGCGGAAGTGTAAGATAATCCCAGATGTCACATGTTTTCAAAGTTCTCATGGGAGGTGCAAGGTATTATAAATAGTCAAATGCAATTTATACTTTCATAGAAAGCTTAAACTACTTGTTACAGGAAAGTAAGAGGCAATCGGGAATCATGAAGGAAGCGGTTTCTTAGAGTTGCCATTTCAGGGTTTATAGGCCTGTAGCCATTAGAGAACTATGATGGATCACAAAACATGGTCTTGAGACCTGCAGGATCATCAGATTCTCAAGCACCACCCCACTACTGAATTTCAGAAACTCTAGGAGTGGGCCCCAGTAATCAATGTTTTAACAAGCCCCATAGATGACTCTGGTGCACACTAAAGTCTGAGAACCATTGGTTTAAAACAAGCTTTAAATGCCCCCTGAAAAACCTTGAATAGTGTTGAGACTATTAATGAATTCATGAAGGAAACTGAATTATTTCTATGATAACATAGGCCTACTTCTTTTAAACATATAAAGGTGTCTTAGATCTTCTAATTTATGGTTAAATGAAAGGAAGAGGATTATTTATTTGCCTTTAGTTCTTTGGATTTTGGAGCGTGCTGTCTTGATAAAGTACAATGTCTCCAGAGTAGCTCAATAGTCCTGTGGATGTGGTGAGGATAAACGTAGAAAAAAACAGAAAAATGCTCCATCTTAATATTAAGCTAAGGAACACAAATTAAAATAATAACGGGATACCACTTTTCAACTAACAAACTGGCCAAGATCAAGCAGAATAATGTGTTTCATTGAGCAGGCTATGGGGGAAAATTTTTTTTAAAATACACTCCTAGTGGAAACACAAAGTACCATAATCTTTCTGGCAATACAAATCAGAAGCCTTAAAAATGTGTGGACCTTTGACTAAGCAATTCCACCTCTAGGAATATATCTTAGAAATAATTAATGATATGTGCAATAATGTATTATAAAGATGCTAAGGTACATTTATAATAATTAAAAAATTAAAAACAATTTAAATTTCATTAGCACAGGACTGTATAAAAGAAGTGGCTCATATGATGGAACATAATAAAAATCAAGCTATACAAGATTTTTCCAGTTTTCAAAAGGAAGATTTATTTAACAAGTTTCACTTAGTACAATACATCTAATGGAAATCACAATACAAGGAAAGATTTAAACCAAAGCCTCAGAATTTCATACAAACGACATGACCAAACTCCTGAAGTATTGGTATTACATCTCAAAATTGTCCCAGAGCGTTTTTTTAAAAAAAAAGTAAAAGTGTACACTCACGTGCCTTATAGGATATTAAACCGAAAAGCTAGAATTAACAAACATGCCAAATGTTTTCACTTTAAATCGTAGACACAGCTCCTATATTTGAGTTTTACAGAAAAGCATGTTTCTCAACATGCATCCAAAGTTTTCAATGTATTGTGGTATAAGAGCAACATTTAACATAAGTGAAATTGCTTTAACCTAAATACGCTTACTGCTTAGGTACACTCCTACAACATAACTAACTTGAGGAAAGCTGAAAGTTGTTTTAACAGTTATGGTCAATACTGAACTTTGTTATTACATCCTAGGTGAATGTTTCAGTGTTCAAAATTACTGAGCTTGAAGTTTTAAAACAATCTTGACTTCCACTTTACAGTAAGCATGAATCACAAGCCTGTAATGCGAAACCGTTAAACTTAATTTTTGTTTGTTTTCTTAAAAAAAAAGGAGAAAGCAAAAGGAAGAAAGAAAGAGAAAGAAAGAAAGAAAGAAAAAGAAAAAGAAAGGGAGGGAGGGAGAGAGAGGGAGAGAGGGAGGGAGGGAGGAAAAAGAAAAGGAAGCTAGCTGACCAAGAGTGATCAGAATCAATATTTCCCATTTACCAATCATACTGGATATGCCTAACATCATTCCCATTCTAGTCAACTCCCATAAATGCACGGCTGTTATTTGTTGCTGTTGTTTAGTACTCCTTCTCTAAGCGAGGTTTGATTGATAGTCACTGGAGTTTTCCTGCAGAACTTGGTCATATCCACTCATACTGCTCTGACCACCATAACCACCTCCGTAACCACCACTCAGCTGCTGGCTAGCAGGACCTCCGTAACTAGACTGGTTGGATATGCCCATCCCTCCCATCATTTGGCTACCATAAGCACCACCACTTGCCCCTGCTGTAGAATTCAAAAAGAGCTCTACGTAGCTGTGATCATAAGCACCCCCACTTGTGCCTGCGGTAGAATTCAAGAAGAGCTCCACGTATCTGTGTTGCATGTTAGCTTTGTCTTTTGCCATAGCTGCCACAGCATCTTCATGAGTAGCAAATTCAACATCTGCCTCACCAGTAACTCTGCCATCGGGTCCAATTTCAATGTGTACTCTCATGGGGTTAAGAGGTGAGAAAAAATTGTAAATATCATTCTCAGTGGCTCTGTAAGGTAATCCCCTCATGTGTACACAGTGCCCTGTGGTGCTCTGAAAACTGGACCCACCATCTCCATATCTATGATCAGACATTCCTGAAAAACAGTAATTGAGGTCTCTTCCAAATCTATCAGACCCAAAGCCATACCCATCATTATAGCCACCATAGTCATCATAGCCTCCATACCCTCCACCATAGGCACCCCGCCTCATCCTTTCAAACCCAGCCCCTCTGCCAATGCTATTATACCCCCTGCCAGCCCCTGGCCTATCATAGGGACCCGGCCGCTGCATAGCCATGAGCTTTCGAGGGGGATCGTAGTGGGTTCGCACTTCAGCTCGGCTACTCTTGAAGATTTCAATGTACCTGTGCCCTATTCTTTCCTTGTGTTTCTTTAAGGCCTTTTCAGCTATCTCCTGTGAAGCAAATTGCACAAAGGCCTCCCCTGTGCTCCGCCCCTGAAAGTCCACCGGCAGTGTCATCCCATTTGGCACAATTTCCAACCCAGAAAAGAACTGAACAATCTCTTCCTTGCTACAGCCAAATGGGAGTCCTCTAAGCCGGACGAAGCCATCATTGGCCGTGTCAGGACTATTTGGACCTGTATGCTTCAACACCCAATCCATTTCAACACTGTTGGACTTGAACACTTCAACGTATCTGTGTCCCATGGTTTCTCTGTCCTTCTTCAGAGCCAACTTCACTTCATCTTCGGACTCAAGTTCGACAAACGCTTCACCACTTGGTCTGCCTTCTCTGGTGTAGATGAAACGAATACCTGATGTGCCATTTTGGATTTTGCAATCGGAGAAGAAGCGCATCACTTCATCAGCTGAGCAGGACCAGGGCAGGCCCCTGACCTTCACCACGAACCCCTCCCTGCCTTCTGTGCTCAGCATCATGGTGACTGTTGGGCTCTTGCTGGCAGGCTCGGTTCAGTGTAATTTCGGTGTAGCTGAAAAAAATTAAGACTAATTGTCATGGAAAAATGTTCACAATACAGTAAGGGAAAAAAGCAAGCTATTAATAGAAAACTCAATTACGCTGATAGCTTTTTTGTAAAGGCATTTGTATAAACAAAAAGACTTCACCAAATTTCTAAGTCATTCATTCAACAACTATTTATTTGATACCTATTATGTGCTGGATACCATTAATGGTGGCTATTTCTGGGTGGTAAGATTATGGGAGCTTTCTGTTTCAGAGAATGTTTTCTTTGGCCATTTCTGTATGTTCTAAGTTTTCCACGTTGATCATATATAAACACATAGTCAGAACAGATATACAAAAGATGAAAAGATATACAAAGTGAATGGCAACAAAAACAGTGGAAGAGGTCAACAAATAAAATATGGTTATATCTGATTACATAAAAATGAAAAACTTCGTTACATCAAAAGTAAGATTAAACATAAAAGACAAATAATACACTTCAGAAGATACCTACAACAAATACTATCCTTATTATATAAAAAAACTCATACAAATTAATAAAATCACGGAAATATTAAGGCCAAAGAGATAACTGGAAAAAAGACATTATAGAGCATTCACACCTTCACTTTACATTTTTCAGTTGCCAGGTCCAGTACTTGGCTCTGGCATACAAGGCTCAATAAGCCCAGAAAGGGCTTATGGTCCTACAGAGGCACTGTACATCTTTACTAAAGACAAAAAGGGCAAATAAACATTATCCCTGCTATGACATAATTCTGTGCAGGGTGAAAGGGTGTTATAAAGCAGGGACTGGTTGGTCAATTCTATCAGTGTAGAATGGTTAAATGAAAGGACTAACCGGCTCAGGGATCCACAAATTCTTAAAATTATGATGGAGCATAAAATAGAAGGAGGCAAGGCAAGAGATAAGGCTGGCTAGGTAGAGATCGATCCAGGAGGTCTTTTGAGACAGACAAAGGCTAAGGACGTTTTAAGGGTTTTAAACAGGGGACTGAGGGGAGGGGAGAGAGGGGAGGAAAGAGAAGAAGGAAAGTGAGGGGAGGAGAGTGAAGTAATCAGAACCTTTCAGAAAGGTCACCATGGCAACAGTGCGGCAGTCACAGAGGGGATTGGGCTGACACTAGCAAGAGCAGTTAGAACTCTGTCTCTTAGAGATATGTTAAGGGATCCACCTAAGGCAACAGCAGTTTAAAAAAAGGGGGGAGGAAAGATATGATCTACACATTCAAAGCAGTGGACTCTGTGGGACTTGGTAACAGATTAAATATACCGGCAATACAGATGTGAAGATACAGGAGAAGAGTCTGGGAAATGTTCAAACCTCATCAGTCATCAGAAATACAAGTTAAAACCAGAATTAACTGCCATTTTTCACCCATCAACATAGTGAAGTTAAGCAGGGAGGATAAGTCAATACTGATATTCAGGGTTCACAAACTAATATACTCCCAGAGGAGTGAAAGTTCATACAGTATCTCTGGAAAGCAATTTGGAAATATGTATCACGCCTTTTGATACAGTAAACCCACTTCCAGTTATGTGCCCTAAGGAGAGGATCTGAAATTCAGACAAAGATTTATGGAGCTATATAGTCTTTGAAAGGTATTTTACTAAGAAAGATAAGATATTACACACTTTAAAAATTATAAAAAATATCTAATAACATGAGAAATTACTTATGCTATAATCTTAAGTGACCCAAGATCATAACTGTTTTATAATCTCAACTATGAAAAAGATATATGTTCACATATCCTTCGATCATGCTAGAATTCCTTCCAGGAACCTGGTCAACAGAAATACTCACAAATGTTCACTGCCACAGTTAGTAATGGCAGAAAATTAGAAACCTAATTATCCATTAATAGGGGGGTGGCTGAGTGAATTATATTTTATCCTTAAAACAGAATGCTGTGCAGCTGTTTTAAAAAAAATCTGCCCTGACCTAGGAAGATTTCCAAAATATATTAAATGAAGGAACATGTAGAGTATGATCCTGCTTATTTTAAAATATAAGCAGGCACATATATATGTATACAAATTCACAGAAGTTCTGGAAGCATTTAAGTTGTTTTCTGAGAAAATGAGCACTGGCGGGTAGGAAGAGTGTAGTGGAATTTCACTTTTTACCCTATATACTTCTAAATAGTTTTAATTTTTAAAAATCACTGTAATTGGAATTTAAAAAACAATGTTACAAAAGTACATGCATGGGGAATATGTCACATGTTAATAGTGGCTACTCTAGGTGGTAGGTTTATAGCTTTCTCAACTTTCTTTTTCAATTTTTTGTGCATTCTTAATTTTCTATAGAGAGCAATCACTTTTATTTCAGCAAAAAAATAACAGAAAACAAGTTTAAATGTTTACTTTTCTGGGATTTAGTATAGCAAATTTGATAAAACTTTCTAATTTTGTATGTGCATGGCTTATCTGACATGGTCTGGGAACACTGGGCCTCTTGGAAAGTAAGTACAAAGTGTACTAACTGCCCTAAAACTACACTGAGGATTCAAGTCAACATTCACTAATTGCCTATTATGTGCCTGGAACACTGCACGTGCAGTGATAACAGTCTTCCTGTAGACCATCTCTAGGTCTGAGTGACAGATTAACGCCCTGGTTTTTGCTTGCCTTATCTCTTGGACGACCCATCCCATTTAATGTCCCTGCAGCCCTCTAGGCCTTAACATCCCCTCTGTGGTGGCAGGGAGGTTCTGCTTCATCACTGTGTCTCCTGGGAAGGCCACGAGGACTCTGTTGCCTGAAGTAGGAACCAGGATTCCACTTGTGAGTTAAGAATTTGTGCATTTATGTGTGTGTTATATACAGACGTTTTACAGACCAAAATGCTGAGTAGTTATCTCCGAGTGATGAATTACGTGTATTTTTTAAAATTTATAGCATACTATTATTTTTCCAAACTCCAAAACTGAACACGTAGATTGTTATAAGCCGAAAAATAAACGTTATTTAAATATTTAATTCAGTAAAAAAATTCATTGGGCGCCTCGGTCAGGCACGCAGCATTTGCCTAGATGTGCCTCCCCCTACAGACAGACAGACAGACAGACAATCAGGCACTGGAGACTGGGTGCCTGAATGGACGGACCAGCATTCAGGCCACTGGACTCAAAATCTGTTTTTCCTAATCCAGGGACGTGGTTTTCAAATGCTTTCCAGCTTACGGTTTCTCTTAAGGGTCCTTTGAGACCCGCCCAGACAGATAGATATACAAAAAACACAGACACAGTCACGAGCGTCCACCATTTCCCCACCAGGCGCAGCAAAGGCGGCTTCCCGGCACTGAGATGGGGGGAGGGGGGTGCGGGGGAGGGGAAAGCAGGGAACGAAAAAGGCGGAGGCGGCCCGCGGACCCCGCTTTGGTCTGCATCATCACCACCCCCGGGTCCCCGTTTCCCACCCACACACCAACCTCTAACGATACCGGATAATTTTCCTCTTTCTTCCCTCAAACGGCTTATAGCGAGACGGTAGACGACGACCAGAACTACTTCTGCTCACGTAAGCGTTTGGTCACGTGAGGATCTACGTCATGTGAGATCTGGGTCACGTGAGCACCGCGCTGCTCTAACTCGGGATTATTAAAGTGCCGCACTTCCTTCTGGTACGAAAATAGGGCGGGTCGATATCCGCAAAGAGAGAGAGTGGTTGGTGGCGGCGCGTCTTCTATGACTGGTCATTGGTCCGCCTCTGGGAATAACCGTCCCAGTTGCCGGAGAAACAATCGGGTCAGGGCTTAATAACTCACCGGTGATTGGTGATGAGGACGAAAGCGGGTTCCCCGGGCCGCCTCTGCCTTTTTAGCTCTTAAGGTTAAATTTAAAAGCCCAGGTGACTCGTGGAAATCTGTGCTGCGTGATGACAGCGACGATGAAGCTGGTGAGCAGAGTCCGGCGGCTGGGCTGCGTGCTGGCCTTTTGCTTCCTGGCCCTGTTTCTCTGGGGGCTCCCTGTGGCCCGGGCCCTCGACAATGGCTTGGCGATGACCCCTACCATGGGCTGGCTGCACTGGGAGCGCTTCATGTGCAACGTGAACTGCCAAGAAGAGCCGGATTCCTGTGTCAGGTATCAGCGATATTGGGTACCCGCTTCCCTTCGCCTGAACGTGTATTTGTCTGGCTGTGTTTGGAGGGGTGGGGGGTCTCAGCGAGAAAATTTGAGCCCGAGGGAGAGCTCCCCTGTTGCTGCTGCTTTTTTATCCCCAGCAGACTGCCCTGGATGGGGACTAGTCCTAAATTCTCTCCATGTGACCCCTCTTGGCGTGGGAGTCCGGCCAGCGACCTCTGCTTCTCCGCCTCTCTCTGATTGATCATCCAACTAAGGACTTTCTCCATTTACCATCCAGTTCCGTTCAGACCCTTATTGAGAGCTGCTGCTCTGTCTCTGATGGGTACTAGCAGTGAGGACAGCTGTGGTGAATAGGAGAGACAGAGGACTAAGACGCGTGCCGTTTCTTCTCCTTTTGGGGTCACGGGTTCCTTGGCTGTAACTGGAGGGAATTTAGAGTGACCATGGAGTCTCTGAGATCTCCCCACCCCGTAGCCCTTGGGTATGGCGTGTGCTTGGAAGGTTGAAGTGGAGGATCTTTATCTGTGGAAGGTGGATAAGACAGGTATTGATCCTTTCTGACTCACACATCCCTCGTCTGTAAATTGGGAAAACAGCTCATCTCAGGGAACAACTCTGAGGATAGGTAAAATAGTTCTTATCTCACACAGGTTGACTTTCAATTAGATAACCCATTTAAAGGAGAAAGTACAATGCAGTACCAGACTCCTCAATTAGGCATATAGAAGAAATGTTCTTAACCTGGAATCCATGGGAAAATTAATGCAAATCTGCAAATATGAGTGTGTATGTTTTTCTGAAGAGAGGATCTTGAGCTTTGTCCACATTCTCAAAGGGATCCGTGACCTAGAAACGGTTAAGAATCACTGATAGATATTGTTTAAAACATAATAAAGACACCTTTGGTGCAAAGATCCCTCTGTAAGCAGCGGTCATGGTAACATCCCAGTGGCCATAAGTTATTCCTATGAATGTCTTTACAGATGAAGTCAGGATGTTGGTCAAACATGACAGAATTAATTGGCTTGCTAAGTTTCAGACTAAATCCATCCATCGTGACCCTGGGGTAAATTATGGCCATCACATATTTCTTTCTTTGTCTCTTCCTTGTTTCCTAAGTGGTGGTTGTCTTATTTTTGTATCTGATTGTAAAATTAATGCATGATCATGGCAAAAATTGTAGATGGTAAAGAAGAGTATAATAAAAATAAAGATTCCCCTCATTCCACCACCCAGAAATAATCATGGTTAAAATGTTAATATACGACCTTTCAATTTTTTTCTATGTAAATAAAAACAGATTTCTTTTTAAAGTGATTTTCAATAAAAATGAGATCACGTTTATGTTGTGAGCAGTTAACCGCAAGACTCTGAAGTCTGCCTGCCTGGGTTCAAATTCTAGCTTATTATTACTTAGCCAGGTGATCTTGGGCAAACTAATTACCCTTTCTAAATTAAAGAGTGAGTGCCTGGCACAGAATAAGAGCTTTAAAAGTTAAATTGGCTCTTTGCGTGGTTTCTTTTCTGCACTTTGTTAGTTCCCTATTTTCCATCTGGTATGTTTGTTTACGTTTTGGTTTTTCTTTGTTTTTGGTCTATCATATGTTGTGAATACAGTGGTTTTTTTTTTTTTTTTTTTTTTTTTTAAAGCCACGCTGCACGGCTTGTGGGATCTTAGTTCCCTGACCAGGGATCGAACCTGGGCCCTCAGCAGTGAAAGCACGGGGTCCTAACCACTGGACCACCAGGGAATTCCCAATACAGTGGTTCTTGCTGTACTTTGGTTTTGATATTTATGTATCAAACATCAGGTTTTTCCTTTATTGTTTCTGGCTCCAGCATCATGCAGAGAAAGTTCTTTCCTACCTGAAGATAACATAGTCATGTATATTTTGTACTAGTATTTTTATGTGTTTTTAAAGTATTTAAATCTTTAATCCATCTGGACTTTATTCTCCTGTAAGCAATACTACATTTAATATATACTAAATTTCATGGTATCAAATGGCTGGAAGGATCTCTTTCTGAACTTTCTCTATACATTGATCTGTGTATTCTAATGCTAATGGTACTACACTAGCTTCATTTATCTTTTGTAGACTGTTCACCTGTTTAATCTTTGAGGTGAACTTTTTGAGTCATGTTGCGAAGTTCCTTAAAAAGTCCTTTGGGGATTTGTCCAGGGTTTTATTAAATGTCTAGAAGTGTATAGGGAGAATTACCTTTTTTTTAGTATTGAGTTTTCCTATTCAAGAGCAAAATAATGTCTCTCCATTTATTCAAATAATTTGGGAACATCACAGTTTTATTCAGATGAGCCCTGCACATAATTTTAAAATTACCTCTAGGTATTTTAGGTTTTATCTGTTGCTTTTTTGGTTTCTCTTGTGAATGGTGTCTTTTTCTCCGAATAGGTCATTGCTGATATCTAAAGAAGCTGTTGATTATGTTAACTTTGTAGTTTTACTTTAGTGAACTGTCTTCTTAATTCTAATAGCCTTTTCAATTTCACGTATTTCTCATTCCTCTTTTAATTGTTTGGCGTTCTTAGGGTAGAGGGGAAAGGAGTGAGAAGAAAAAGGGCCTAGTCCATTTTACCTTGCATTGGTTGTGATTACTACCAAATTATTACTGGGTTGAAAAATAAATTGCAAAACCCCAAGATGCTTAACAAATAGGAGTACCCAAGCATTTGTTTAATGAATTGTAATGATTCTTGGAATTTCTCTTTCAGTGAGAAGCTCTTTCTGCAGATAGCTGAGATCATGGCCTCAGATGGCTGGAAGGACGTAGGCTATGAGTACCTCTGCATTGATGACTGTTGGATGGCTCCCAAAAGAGATTCAGAAGGCAGACTTCAGGCAGACTCTAAACGCTTTCCTGGTGGGATCCGCCGCCTCGCTAATTATGTGAGTTTATAGATATTTCTCTTTTTCATTCAGGAGACTATAAGCACTTCTGTACCTAAGCTTGCTCAGAAACACTTAGAAAGTAAAATAGCTGCTGTTATCCCAACAATGAATTCTAAGGCTTATCAGGTGGAACTTTCATCCCATCAGCAGATCTGTGTTTTGCAATAGTTCTTGAGGCCCATCTTGAAGAAGTTCTCCTTTTGCAGAAACCGGTGAATTCTCTAGGAGGAAAAAGGAACTTGGTTCTTGACATGTGTGCATGTATTTCCATATAAGCTTTGAGCAGCTATCACAGTTGTACTATAAACTAGAGTTTTAGAAGATAGAAGGGATATATTCTGGAGATTGTTAAAGAGTAATAGAGCTGGACACTAGTTAAAGGCAGTGAAGAGAGATACTGAGTACAATTCAGTACTACTGCAGTGGGGGGAAGAGCCAAGCTCAGTCCCAAATCCACCAAAGAGGAGTGGGGTTTTATAGCCAACGAGCAGATTGTGGGGGTCAGTGGATGGAAAATTACTACGATGAGACATCAGGAGGAGGGGAATTCTTGCTAAAGGCAGGCTGAGGACTTAGACATCAAGGGTGGGGCATAAGGAATTTGATCAGATATCAAAAGGTGGGGAGATGACTTCGCAGGATTCTTGCTAAAACTGGACACGGAAGACCAAGGTAGAGGCCTACGTGAGAAGAGGTTTCAGAGGGGCCTAAGGTTTGGTCAAGGAGAGAGTCTTTGTCCAGATAAATCTATCATTGACCTGAAAAGGTAACTTTTAAGATCCCATCAGAGCCCACGCAGCGCAACAAAGAGTAGCCCCTGCTCGCCACAACTAGGGAAAGCCCATGCGCAGCAACAAAGACCCAACACAGCCAAAAATAAATAAATAAATTTATAAAAAAAAAAGATCCCATCAGAGGAAGATTAGAGCAACTGACAACTTTCCCTTCAGTTCTATGCTATAGTTACATGTATAGTTTGAACTCAGCAGAATTGGAGACTTTGCTCTTTATCTTCCAACAAACTCATCTGGATAATTTTGGGGGTTTTGGGATGGGGGCAAAGCCCGCCAGTACCTGGTGAAGTGTACTGGTCTCTGCCTTCTACTGAGGTGACTCTTTTCTCTCATTTCAGGTCCATAGCAAAGGACTGAAGCTAGGGATTTATGCAGATGTTGGAAATAAAACCTGCGCAGGCTTCCCTGGGAGTTTTGGATACTATGACATTGATGCCGAGACCTTTGCTGACTGGGGAGTAGATCTGCTAAAATTTGACGGTTGTTACTGTGACAGTATAAAACATTTGGCAGATGGTATGTTTCATTCAAAAGATTTAGCCATGAGCAAAGGGCAGAACTTTGAGGCCAAGGTAGCTGAGCATCCAAAGAACTAATCCTCACGTTGGAAATACCCAGTCACAATACTGGAAATAATTATTCTCAATGTGCCAGAGCTCCTGCCTCTTCTCTTCTTGCAGTTTGTCCATGCATTTGTTCATTCACGCATGTAAAATCCATGTGTGCCTAACCACAGCTAATACCGTGCACTTTTAATTCAAGAGGGCTCTGAGTTCATTACAAATAGTAATTGTAACTCTCCATCCATCACTTGGAAAAGCATCCAGAATGTCAAACAGTCACAGAGAGAGGAGCATATTCATTCCTGCCTCTCCTCAATATATGCACCATCCCACACTGTCTCCTTGGAACAATCCCAGCAGTCTGTGCAGTACTACACACAGTGTAAGCACAGAGCAGTCACCTGTCTCTGCTGCTGGTTTAAAATATAAACATGGCCCTTCCAGGCAGCCTCTTTTAAAAATATACAGCCCCAGCTGGAAATTCCCTTCTTTCCCTTATTTTACACGTTGTTTTCTCATACAGGTTATAAGCACATGTCCTTGGCCCTGAACAGGACTGGCAGAAGCATTGTGTACTCCTGTGAGTGGCCCCTTTATATGTGGCCCATTTTTAAGGTGAGCTAGTGAGCGCAGAGTCCAACAGGGCCTTGCTGATAGATATTCAGAACTCAAGAACAAAGGAGACGAAGGTCCCTGTCAAAGTCCAACCTTACTTAACACTCTCATCCTACCATCTCTCCCAGGATCCACCCACTTCTCACCATCCCCACTGCTATAATTGGAGACTAAGCTACCATCAATTGGGAAGCCAGTCATCTTTGATTCTTCCTTTTGTCTCACGGTTCCCAACCTATCCACCAGCAATCCTCTTAGTACTATCTACAAACTATATCCTGAATCAGCCCACTTCATTCTTTATCATGTTAACCTATTCAATTTCCTTCTAAGGGCTTAGCACTATATGGAATTATTTGTTGATTTGCCTATTGTCTGTCTCCCCCATTAGAATGTAAGCTCCAGGAGGGCAGGGACCTTGTCTGACTTTATCACTATATCCCTACCATATGGTAAGTGTTGAATAATTATTTATGGAATGAATCCCTGTTGTCTCCTTCTAATCTCTGCAAAATTCTCTCACCTCTTTCTCAACATCTTAAACCTCAGATATCCCACCTGCCTATCTACAAACTTTTATTCATTCCTTCAACAAATTATATGCCTAGGATTCAAATTGCCTTATCATATGCTTGCCGAGTCCTGTGTAATTTGCAGCTTTTACTTATTAAAATCATTGTAGTTATTTTTTATTGAAGTATAGTTGATTTACAATATTATATTAGGAGATCGTTGTATTTATTTCTGATTATAAAAGTAATACATGTTCATTTTGGAAAAGTTTGAAAATACAGTGAAGTGTGAAAAAAATTAAAATCTTCCATAATCCCAGTACAGTGGTCCCCCCATCCATGGTGTTGCTTTCTGCAGTTTCAGTTACCCACTGTCAAGTACAATATGAAAATATTAAATGGAAAATTCCATAAATAAACAATTCATAAGTTTTAAATTGCACACCATTCTGAGTAGCGTGATAAAATCTCGCACCATCCCACTCCGTCCCGCCTGGGACATGAATCATCCTTTTGTCCAGCGTATGCATGCTGTGTACGCTACCCACCCGTTAGTACCTGTATAGGAAAAAATGTAGTATATATACAGTTTGGTACTATCTGTGGTTTCAGGCATCCACTGGGGGTCTTGGAATGTATCTCCCGCAGATAAGGGGGGACTACTGTACCTAGTTACCGTTTGGTAAATTTCCAGCAAGAACAGTGTTAAAGCCATTTTAAGTAAGATTTTAAGTTATATAGCCTACTTCTGAAGCAAACTTCTTACAACGAAACTCCATTATAATAAGGATTTAGCTCTCCTCATGGAGACCTTTAATCTGTAAACTAAAGAGGCTACGAGAGCCTTTTTTAAACATGATTGTTTTCATATCACAAGAATATTAGTAGAAAGTAAACAGAAGAGTTATCTCTGTTTTCACAGCCCAATTACACAGAAATCCGAGAGTACTGCAATCACTGGAGAAACTTTGCTGATGTTTATGATTCTTGGCAAAGTATAAGGAGTATCTTGGACTGGACAACTTCTAACCAGGAGAGGATTGTTCCTGTCGCAGGACCAGGAGGTTGGAATGATCCAGATATGGTAAGAACCTGAGCCCTCCTGTTCAAGCCCCTGCAGTGGACCTGTTTCCTACTTGACACTCAAGATAAATCAGAAGGGAGAAGTTCCTGGGAGCAGGCTTTATGTGAGAGTACTCAGAGCAGGGTGCCCTGGAAGGTGACTTGTCTGTATGTCTAGGCAACTTTAAGAATGTTTTGTCTTATCTCACTTGAATTCTTTTTTTAAAAATCTATTTATTTATTTATTATTTGGTTGCGCCAGGTCTTAGTTGCAGCAGGTGGGCTCCTTAGTTGCGGCTTGCAGGCTCCTTAGTTGTGGCAGCCTGGCTCCTTAGTTGTGGCATGCATGTGGGATCTAGTTCCCTGACCAGGGATCGAACCCAGGCCCCCTGCGTTGGGAGTGTGGAGTCTTAACCACTGCGCCACCAGGGAAGTCCCTCACTTGAATTCTTCATTCTTTGTCCCAGTTGGTGATTGGCAACTTTGGCCTCAGCCGGGATCAACAAATAACTCAGATGGCCCTCTGGGCTATCATGGCAGCTCCATTACTCATGTCCAATGATCTCCGACACATCAGCCTTGAAGCCAAAGCCCTTCTTCAGGATAAGGATGTAATTGCCATCAACCAGGACCCCTTGGGCAAGCAGGGGTACCGGCTTAGAAAGGTACAATAAATAATGTTCTATGGGGAAAACTAGGAATTGGCCAGGAACATCTTCTCCTGCCTTCTAGTTTACAGTTCATCCAAATGTTTATTTGGGGTGTGTATTTTAAGATGGTTTAACATCCAAGTACCAAGTTTGTCTTGCACCTAAATCTGTTACATTGGAGGATCTGCACTGATATTTTGAGAATGTATTTTTTAATCTTGATATCATAATCAGTAATGAGGCTCCCTTGTGCTAATTTTTCCTAGAAGTGCTCGATAGTTCTGATTATAAGACTTAATGCCACAACTAACAAGGCAGCTTATTGCTAGTTTATCAAGCTATCACACCTATTTTCTTGGCTTACTTTTCAGGAGGACAACTTTGAGGTGTGGGAACGCCCTCTCTCTAACTTAGCCTGGGCTGTGGCTATGGTAAACCTGCAGGAGATTGGTGGACCTCGTTCTTACACCATCTCTCTTACTTCCCTGGGTCAAGGACTGGCCTGTAATCCTGACTGCCTGATCACGCAGCTCCTCCCTGTGAAGAGGAAGCTTGGGTTTTATGAATGGACTTCAAGTTTAAAAACTCAAATAAATCCCACAGGCACTGTTTTGCTTAGGCTAGAAAGAGCAAGCTAGACTGCATTAAAAAGCTTCCTTTAAAATGTATTATTTTGTTGCCAAAATGACTAGGCACTTTTATCCACCTTCAGCTGTTCTTATTTCCTTGAGTAAGTTTCTACACTTGAGCTTTTTGATTACTACTTCTAAAGCTATCTGGAGAACATTTTGGGGAAAAGCCTCTGAACCTAATGTAAACTGCTGAGAAATAATAGCTTAATAATATAATAAGTAAAATAATAATTTACAGACATACCTCATGTCATTGCACTTCACAAATACTGTGGGGTTTTTTTTGGTTTTGGGGGTTTTTTACGAATTGAAGGTTTGTGGCAACCCTGCGTGTATCACAAGTCTATTGGCCCTATTTTTCCAACAGCATTTGTTCATTTCGTCTCTGTGTCACATTTTGGTAATTCCTGCAATATTTCAAACTTTTTCATTATTATTATATTTATCATGGTGATCGCGATGTTACTACTGCAAAAAAAATTGTTTCTCTGAAGGCTTAGATGATGGCTAGCAATAAAGTATTTTTAAATTAAGGTGTATACATTGTTTTTTTAAGACATAATGCTATTGCAAACTTTAATAGATTACAGTATAGTTTGAACATAAGTTTTATATGTACTGGAAAACCAAAAAATTGGTGACTACCTTTATTGGAACCAGACCTGCAATATCTGTTGCCTGTATTGGAACTATGTGCCAGGCACTATTCTAGATGCATAAGGTGTAGTGACTCATTTTTATCCTCCCAACAACCTTGATGTAGGTACTTAATCACTGTAAATTACAGCCAGGATTTAAACCCAGGCTTTTAACCCTTACACTGCCACCTACTGAGGTACTAATACTTGGATGGCACTGATTATAACCTTGGCCTAAAGGGAAGATAAAAACTACTTCCTCAGTTGAAGGGCAAAAAAATACCCCAACAGGAATAACCTTCATAAATGGACAATTTAGAGGCAACCCAACAGACATTACTGAATTTTTATGGAAGAATGCCAAGAAAGGCACCACCTAGGTTTCCAAGTCCAAGTTGTTTGCAGTCTAGATCCAACAAATGCAATTGGCTTACTTTCACCAACAATAGTTGATACATTATGACCTAAAATACTAAACCTCTGGCCTGCTCCTTCCCCACCTCCCCTTTTACTATCACCCTTCTCCCACATAAGCAAACAAAGGTGTATTCATCTCACCCATCCAGAATGCAGGACAGTACAAAAGCTAACAGGGCACAAAAGCCCACTCAAAATACAAAGTGCATGTTGTTGTAACAATCCCTTTGCCTGTCAGGTGATTACCAATTATTTTCAATAAAATTGGAGGACTAAGCATTGTCAGTTAATAAAAATTGGAATAGAATTGGTAAATCCAGACAATTCAACCACAGAAACTAACTTGGAAGAAAACTGCTCTCATTTTGAGATGTGCTTCCAGTCACCAAAATGTGTAGCTTATTTGCTTCACATCCAGAGTTTTGCAGCACAAGAATGAAGCATACAATAGCATACAAAGAGGATTCCAACTATTAGGCATTTCACAAAATGGACAGTTATCCCCCATAGGTTCCATTGGGGAGTTTCACTAGAAATTCTATCCTTTGCAATTATTTCAACATGATGAAAATAATTTATATCTACTTTAAAATGTGAGGAAGTATATAAAAATGTTTAGGGGGCATGAAAATAAGTCTAATGACATATATAATATAGTATGCTGTGCCTAGAGAACCGGGTTGAAATTCCTCATTCAGTGACTTTAGTAGTAAACATTGTTTGAGACAAATTATTTCACTCCTGGTGAACCTCATATTCACTATGGATGTAATTGTTACTGATCTCATTCTATTTGCCCTGAGTTCAGGTCTCTACTTATGTCCCATTATAACCAATAACAGCCTTTGCTTTTTTGGTTATAACAAAAGGAATCCCATGAAGTCCCATCATAGCATCTGATGTGAGTTCAACCAGTCAGATTCAACCCCTAATAAGTATCCAGAACCATCAAGCATAAATTTCCCAAGGAGAATTTTATTGATGGCACTAGTTTATTTCCCTTCCAAAAAAATAAATAAACAATTGAAACTAAACGAAGTAAACAATCTCAAATGTTTATTGTCTTCATAACAAAACAAAATATGAAGCTCAGAACTGGATCACTTGGCCCTGTAAAAGAACAGGAAGAAAAAAGGTGAGTTTTTGTATTTTGCAAAGAACCTTTACTCCATCAAGAACAGTGTCTATTCCTAAAGGGATCACCATCCTTTATTAAGGCCAGTCTTCTCATTCTCCCCTTCCTACTCATGTCAAAACCAACACCAAAATACTTTGAGCTATGGATCTAGTTTAGTTATTTTGAGAGGATTGCCCCTGATCTTGATGCCACAAAAATGAGTAGGCAGAAATGTTCACCTCTCTCAATATAATAAAGCCGTAAAGAAAAGATTGCACCTTCTACCCCGTAATTATCTACCTTTCTCTTCTTATCTCCTCCCAGCTCAAAATGCTTGCATCTCTTAATAGCCAGCATTCTCTTAGATCTGCAGTTCGGCTCAACACATTCAAGCCTCAGCACAATCTTCTTTGTAGTTTTAGCCTGGAAAATAAAATTAAGTCAAAGCCTTCATAAATCACTACAGAAAATCTTTCTTCAAAAGTATGACTCTGTTGGGTCAAGTACTACTTAAAGCAAAGCTTTGCAAAGTTTAAGAGTTGTGACAATTTGTTTTCAGCTATAGGGAGAAAACAGAAATGTGAAAATCAGTGTATTTAAGAGAAAATGGTGGCAGATTATCTAGTTGACATCAAGTTCTCCACTCATACCAAACATCCTAGAGGGCTTCTTAAATAGGCATTCATCACACCACCCTGGCCTTTCAGCTCTAGGTAGTTAAGTATCCACACACCCAAAAATGGGTCAACTGAGTCCGTGCAACCATGAAATAAACACAACTTTCGCAACCCATTTAAGTAAGAGTAAGTACTACTTAGTATCTACTCTCTGGAGACTACCAACAATTACATCTAGGTTTTATGTGCATTCAACTGTATTATTTAACTCCCCACAAATACTCAACTTCTAAAGCCTGCTCCTGTAGTTAGAATTCTATTCTTAAAAGTTCTCAAAAGAGCAGAAACCTGAGTACAATGTCCCTATCTCCTAAACAAGTTACCCAAATGTGAAAAGGCATATCACCACCTAGAGATCAAACCATTTATTGCACCTAAATGAACACTAAAATCATTCCTGAATACTTTCTGGAACCAGGCTGAATGAGGACCTAAGTGCCAAAAGAAATGCTATGTTCCTGGGAAGGCTATGCTCCAAGCACTGTATACTTTAGGGGGTAGACAAATCACCTGAGGTAGAACAGAAACTCCGAAATTCAGCCTGAGACCAACAGGGAATTCAGGAAGCCAGTGGAAGACCTAAATAGCTATTTTTTTAAATTTTAATTTTGGCTGTGTCGGGTCTTCGTTGTTGCTGCGCACGGGCTTTCTCTAATTGCGGCAAGCGGGGGCTACTCTTTGTTGTGATAAGCGGGCTTCTCACTGTGGTGGCTCCTCTTGTTGAGGAGCACGGGCTCTAGGCACGTGGGCTTCAGTAGTTGCAGCACACGGGCTCAGTAGCCGTGGCTCACGGACTTAGTTGCTCCGCGGCATGTGGGATCGTTCCAGACCAGGGCTCGAACCCGTGTCCCCTGCATTGGCAGGTGGATTCTCAACCACTGCACCACCAGGAAAGCCCCCCTAAATAGCTATTTTAAAGAGCTTTAAGACTTCATGAGTTAGGTAGCAGACTGACTGCAGGCTTCTGAACTGAGAAGCAAAATAAGAGAACAATTCTTACTGCAAGCATGAGCTAAGGATTCATTAGGACATGGCAACGGATAAGGAAGAGGGCGAAGAAAAGGATTTACGGGTGTCCTCAAACTTCAGTCCTGAGGAAGGCAGGGCACATTCCTTGATGTTTGCCTCTTCAAAAAGAGGACAAAAAATATAAAACACTGAGGCAGTGCAGTATTTGTAGACTGGAGTGAGACCTGGATTGCACTTCCAGCTCCACTGCCTACTAGATGTATGTCTCTGCAGGTAATTGAGATAACTTCACTGAAACTATGAAAACACATACCTATATTGTAGAGATGTGTGGGCTAAAAACAAATGGAAAGTCTCTGCCACATTAAGTGGGAAGCATATCACACAGTGACCACTACAAACCTTTTTCCGGAAAATCGGCTTAGTCTGCCCACCATAGCCACTCTGCTTCCTGTCATACCGCCGCTTTCCTGGGAGAATGAAAGTTATTTGTCAGGGTTTATCAAACATAACAAATCACAACAGACGAGTGGAAAAGTCCTCTCAGCGGTTTTATCTTGGGCTTTCCAGCAGAAATATCAATGCCCAAGTGGGGAAGGGAGGGGGGACTGGGCTCGTGTATTCTATAACAAAACAAATGCCGCATTAAAACCAAATCACGTATGCCCGTCTTACCCTGGGCATACAGCGAATCCTTGCCCTTCTTGTACTGTGTCACTTTGTGGGGTTGGTGCTTGCCACACTTCTTACAGAAAGTCCGGCGGGTTTTAGGAACGTTCACCTAGTAAATAAACCGTTCAGAACGCGCAGTGTTATCAGACCAGCCGCACAAAACGCCCGACCCGACCCAGCTAAAGCTAAGGCATCCCACGAGGACTAAACTCTCAAACTCGCTAACACACAACGCTGAGTTGAAGGCGGTCCGGCCCCATGTGCTTCAAATACAGCGGCCTCCGCCGAGCCCAAACTAAAACGAGAACATATTCACTCTACCGCTGTCTAAGTCTACCGCTTTGACCCCATCACTTCAGTTCCTGGCCCCGAAGCCCGGTCCCTTTGGGCTCGATCGCGGCAACATTGGGTTTCTTTGGTACAACGAGTCCACGTAGGAGCCTGGACGCATCCCGGGAAAGCACCATCAACCGGGAAGGAAAGATTAAACTGGATGTTGCCTGGCCCCCACCCAAAGGTCCTACCATGTTTGCGAGAGCGCTATCGGCACGGAAAGAGAGAGGCCTGGCCGGAAACGGAAGTATATAGGAGGTTTCTGGTCGCGCTTCCTCATGGGAGTCGGAGGGAAAGACCATAGAGTTTAAGGCTCTGTGCGTCGCGCCCTCTGGCGGCTAAGAGGACTCGATTCAGAGTCGCGGGCGCGAGCTTAAGGAAGGGCTCCGGCTGAGGCTGATCCACTCTCTTCAACTTCCACCCGCCTCCCTCCAGCTTTGCAACTTTTCCTCACTTCATCACTTTTGGTGGATACTGCTGCGTAGCACCGTTAAGTGAAGGAAGCAGTGCTCTTCCCAGACCATCTGGCCTCCGTGTGCCTATCCCCGAGGGAAGCCAGGACTAGGGCCGGTCAAGTGGAGGAGCCCTCCACCTCCATGTCCCATTCCCGTTCCACTTCAAGGACACTGGGAACAACATCTTTCACAGTGAACTGCTGGTTCACTGAAGGCTTGGAGGGAACCAGTGCTCTAGTTCATCAGATGTTTATTGAATGCCTATTCTGTGTTGGGCACTGTTCTAGGGGAGGGACACAGTAATCGAATAATCAATGTCATAAATGTACAATTACAGACTAAATACTTTGTAAGAAAGGAACAATGCTCGGCATTAAACAGTCCCCTTTTGTTGAGGGAGCAAGTTGGCTGACCTAGGTTCTGAAAAGTGAGGATGAAATTGTTCAGCTCCAACAATAGCAATAACCAGGCCAAAAGATAGAAAGTATCCAGCATTTCTTCACTTCCCAGCATACCTGGCAGAAGGCATGTGCTAGGTTTCAAGAGAGTCCAGCAGAGAAAGACTGTGGGGTATTGAGCATTTAAAATGAATTGTCCCATAAAATTCTCACAGTAATTCTAAGAGGTAGGTGATACTATTATTCCCATTTTACAGATGAGGAAATTGAGGCCATAGGGTATTAAACGATTTGCCCAATGCTGATAGTATTTAGTGGAGTCAGGATACAAACACGGGTGATCTGACTCCAGAGCTTGGGTTCCTTTACCATTATATGATATGATTGTGTGGCCTGGTAATTATAATAGCTAACAATTATTGAACAGTTATTATATGCCAGGCATTTTCCTAACTACCTTACATGCTACCTCTTTTAATCCTAACAACCCAGGTGGTATGTACATTTATTAGTGTTTAACAGGCAAGAAAACTGAGGCACGAGAGGCCTTAAATTCGCTTACCCAAAGTCACACCAGTGGTTATTTTATGGAGCTGGAATTTGATCCCAGGTAGTTTAACACCACAGCCTTGCACTTAACCACAAATCACACAGGGGAAGCAGGAGCATCTGCAGGGTAGAGGATGATAAGGAGTCAGAATTGGGCAGGGACGCAGGAGGAGGTGTCAGTGGATTAGGGCTAAGGAACCATGAGAGCTTGGGTTCTCCTGCTTGCATAACCCTCCAGAAACACCCATAGGTTCAGAACTGGCTCTCTGATCAGCTCTATTTTGTTGGACGTTCTCTGGGAATGAGATAATAAAAACATTACCACTGCCTGCTACATTTCCTAAAAGTTTCTTTGCCAAACAGCCAGCCTGTAGGCTCAGAGCATTTCCTTCTCTCCAGGCTGTTACGCCATCTTACTGGGCTTTGAGGAGTTTCTAGAGGTTTTTGATGTTAGTAACATGGAAATATGAAGACAGTGAACATGGCCCCTCTTAGTCTAATCAACCTTAGTTCTTTCTATCACACCTTTATGTGGCATGGCTTTGGTTTAGATTCCTTCACCAATCCTGGTCTCTGGTTTGGACATGCTCCTGCTTATTGATTTCCCCTAAGGTGAGGAACTCAGAATTGAACACAGGACTCTAGATGTGGCCTGGCCTCGCAGAGTAGGTGGTTGTTCACTTTCCTATGTCTAGATATTGGCACTATTTGGGTGCAGTCCTTCCATCACATAGACAAGTCTGTGAGGAGAGTGCACATGGGCAGAGGGTGAAGACTCGCCTAGTTTTACTTTCCCCTCTCCCTTGTCCTGCTCTCCCTTGTCTAGATCCCCCATCAACGCCCAGTCTCCACCCCCAGAAGGACCTTGAGAAGGGACAGGGCATGTGACAACAAGTAGCATCTGACTGAAGAACAGGGGAGGGAAGGCGAATGTCTGTGACCAACTCTCAGGGAGGCCACTGGAGCAGCTATTCAGAGGTGACTAGTGAAAGGATATAAATCGTCAATAAAATAGAGAGATCATACAACACTTGCTGCCCCTTTATCTTGTGTGGACGTGAGGATTAACTAGTCTACTACCCTACAAATACTTTAAAAAAATATATCCTGTTCCCTTAAAAATTCTGACGGACTTCTTCTAGTGGGATTTATGATCTGTTCCTACATACAGTGCCTGGAGCAAGTAAATATGGCAGTGGCTGATGTGTCAAGATGGGCAAGCAGATCAGTCACCAGGGGCTCTGTGGCCATCCTGGTCTACAGCCAGTACTGTCTGCATTTCCTAGGAGAGTCCTCCAGGAGAAGATCGCTGCTAGAACATAGGCTAGGAGGTGGCTAATGAAACATTCAGGTTTCAGGTAACACATCTAGTCTGGTTTATTGTTTTACAAGATTAAAGAGAAAGTTGTAAATTAAGAGTTAATCCTTGAGGCCGAATCTAAAATGGAGAAAATCAACATCCACAGAAAATGGGAAGGACACAAGTCAGTATGTGGGCTTACATTCGGACATTTTTATCTGTAGAAAAAAAATGCTTTCTTAGAAAATGACTCAGCAGGGGGAAGTCTTGTCTCTACCTCTGTCAGGATCTGTACTTTGGGGTCCCTTCGTGAACACTCTCCATCCTTCACTAGCAAGTTTAACCATGTGGCCTTGAGTCTCTGCCTTAGAGGATATGAGAAGCTAAAGACGCCCTTCCTCGCCAGTCCCTTTGTTTTGTCTCCACATGTCTGCATTTCTCCTCTTTTCTGTAAGTCTCCACTCCCTGTGCTGACCACCCCCATGGTCCTTTACCTCGGGGAGGTTGGCCTGAGGACGTGTCTGCTCAACCCAGCCCAGTCTAGAGTCTCAGTGGCCCCAGTAATGTTGAGAAGGGTTCTTTCAGAGCAGACTCAACAGGTCCCAAGCAAATGAAGGGCGGAGACAGCTGGGGCGGGGAGTGGAATAGGGACAGCAGCAGGGAACCAGATACCATGCTGCTGAGAAGAAGAAAAAAAAAGACATTGGTTTAAGTCAGGAAACAAAAAAAGGGAACTGAGTGGCTGTGAAAGGGTGGGGTTTGCTCAGACTGTCCTTCCTCTCTGGACTGTAAGAATATGTCTCCAGGGCCAGTGTCTTCTGAGATCGAGTCCCACCTTCAAAGTCCTGGCATCTCAATGCATCCGGGAAGCTACCTGCATTAAAGTCAGGACTGAGGTGGGTCTGGGGCATGGCAAGGGCTGGGCAACAGCAGCAAGTACCTTTCGTGGGACCTCGGGTCCCTTGAAGGCCAGATAGAAAGCGTGGCTGGTGCCATGTAGTCTGCTGGCGGAGGAGGCTGACAGAGGGTGGGAGTGTCATCAGCACAAGGCCCTGACAGTCTCTTCAGATGATCAGAAGGGGCTGGAAGGGTCCTTTCTGAGGAGGTTGTGGGGGGAACAAGAAGAGAAAAAAGCGATATGAGGTGACCATCTGAACAGGTAGCAGATGTTGGAAAGAGGCACCTCTGCACAATTTGGCAGAAAAGTAAGATTTATTGCCGGTGGCAAAATAAGCCAGGATAAAAATAAGCCCTTTGGTCAAATATTGCCGGAAGACCCAAAATGGATATGTGTGTCAATGAGACCCTTAGAAGAAGGAATTTTTAAGAGGCAGATTGTCTGAGAAAATGGTCAAAGCTCACATGCCACAATAGGCTTTTGAGCTCTGTAAGCTAAGGAAAGGCGAAACCAGGGTGTAAAGCCTCAGACTGCATCGAGCCAACATTGCTGGGATCAGAGCTGGCTTGTTGGAAGGACTGTGTACGCCAACCTCGTGGTAACAGTGGGTAAGAGGCTGGGCCAGAAAAAAGCAGCCTCAGCCTCAGCCCAGACAGTGTGGCCAACCCCTGAGGTCGCGGGGAAGCTTTTTCCTATTACCATTGCCTGCCATGTGCACGGCTCTCTTTTCTCTAGGCTTCATCATTTTCTTCTCTCCTTTGCTCTCCTCTCCTCCTCTCCATCGTCCTCCTCTTTCTCCTCCTCTTCCTCCTTCTCCTTCCTCTACCTGTATCCCCTCTTCTTTATCCCCTCCTTTATTTTGTTCATTACCATCCCTGAAACAGAGTCAGTGCTTAATAAATAATTGTGGAATTGCATTGAATTATTCTTGCCCCTCTCTTCCCCTCCTGTTTTCCCTTTTCCCTTTCCCCCTGTTTGCCTAGTGCCTTCCCCATAGTATTGTTGTGAGCAGTAAGTGTGTTAATCTCTGTAAAGTAGTTAAAATAGGGTCCAGCAATAGTCAGTGCGCCTATCTCACTGTTTGCTATTATTTTTATTCTGCCTGAGACCTGCCAAGGTCCCCAGAGGACCTGCCTAGAACAAATAGTGTGGCATTTAAAATAAAAGGGATTGCTGGGCCTGACCAAGACATCCTTGGGTGAGCTGCTGGACCTCCAAATGGAATCCTTGTCCAGTTTCCTGGCCACCCAGCTCTCCAAGCTCAAAGTCTCTATCTCATGCTGTTTGTTTCCAGAGGCAGGGCAGCAGCAAAGCCCAGAGGCAGGGGTCTACACAGCTCAGGGGTTATCTTGTGTGCTGTTAGCTGTGTGCTGGTTCTGCTCCTTCCCTCATTTTGCATGCCAAGCCCCTGACCAAGGGTGCTACAGCCGCTTGGAGCCTCAGTTATTTGATAAAACAATGTCACCTACCAAATAAGCCACAAAATGCAAATACCCTAAATAATCTAATGCATTCTACTGAAACAGGATCCCTTAGTGTTAGCCCTATCTGGTCTATTCTGACCCCTTTTATATTCAGAATATTTAAACTATCTGCTTTCATTAAAGTCCAAATTCCTGTGGCTTATGGCTAGTGATGTGTTTGTTTAGAATCTTTTGTAAACTCCTCATGTTGAGAACTAGTGCAACTTTCCATCCACTTCTAGGTCTTGGTGCAATTTAAAATTATCATCAGTATGATTTACTATTTCCATTCGAGCAAATTTCCTATAGAGAGTTTCCTTTCAGTGGACTAGACCCATACCAGGAAGTGACTTAGGTATAAGGGGAAGATATGGCTTTTGAAAACCAGTTTGGGTGTTCTCCAAAGAGTCATCAGATGCCTGCTGCTTTTTGCCCATGGATGCCATGCCGATATCCGATTTCTAGCTCCTGGGAATAAGGGAGAGCTAGAATTTTCAGTGAGGCAGTGCTCAGCAAGAAGCTAGAGACAGACCTTGACCTAATTCACTCCAAAGCTGCTGGGTTATGCAAATGAAGCCATCAGGGGAGGGGGAGAGAGAACTCCTCTGAGGACCCTGAAACAAATGGGCCACGTGTGACTTTCAGTTTCTCTGGAGGTTCATGTGCACTGACTGAGGGTGTTGGGAGAGCATTCGAAACACAAAAGCCTTGATCCCAGGCTTTCCACCTCCCTCTCGGAGAGCCATCGCCACATGCCTTAGGGTTAGCATCAGTTAGCTGAACTTCAAGGAGAAGCTCTACTTCACTGCCTTGACTCCCAGACATGAAAATGAACTATAGTCTATTAACTCATCCTTACATATCTGTCTGTAATAGAAACAGTAAAAAAAAAAAAAAAAACTGATTAGAAGTGGAGCAGAAAAGAGACAAAAGTGTGGGAAAAGCAGGCTCTCCAAAACTGCTATTTGGAATGGAAATTGGTTACAAGGTTTCTGGAAACTATTTTGTCAATATATTTCAAAATGCAAAATGTACAAACTTTTTGACTTGGTAAATGATGCTTATATAGAGATCCTAATATCATGGGAAAATAATCAGGAGTAACGTTAAACAAGAACTTTAGATATTTTGAGGACAATATGTGTTGGGTGGATGGATGGATGGATAGATAGATGGATACTTAGACAGATAATGTTAAGAAAAATAAGCAAACTACAAATAGTATGTGCAATATGATCTCAACTATAGTCAGAAAAATGCAGAGAAAAAGAATGGAAGGAAATATGCCTAAATATTAATGTCTCTGGATAATGAGCTTATAATTGATGTTTTCTTTTTAATATCCCTGTACTTAAAACATTTTCTATAATGAACATGTGTTATTGTGATATTGACGGAAAAAATAAAATGTTTAAACCAGGGAAAACGAAAACTAAATTGAAAAAGAAGGTCAAAGGGTCACACAAGTCCAGAGTGAAAGACGGACAACCCAGCAGTCACCCTCAGAGCAGAGGAGCAATGCTGAAAGTATTACCACCAACCTGATGCTCAGTGTAAACTTGCAGATTCGCTATCTGGCTCTCCTTTCATCATTACTTGGCCAGAATCTATTGTCTCTAGTGCAGGGCAGAAGAGATGACAGACCCAGAAGTTTCCAAAACCACAGAAGAAAACTGTAAAATGTTAACAACATGAAATGCTGAAGAAGACCAGAGCACCGAGACCTCTTAGAAATGATTACAGTAGATGAGAATTTCCCTGGTTAGCCAGCAGCCAGAAAACTGATTTTGCTGGAAGTCTTCACCACAAATTTGGTCACCTGTAGCACTGACCCTGAAACTTATCATGAAATAATTAGCTTTCACTAGGGCTTGAACAGAGCTTCTTGGGAACTTAGCAAGAGTAATTATGGCTCTTTGTTGCTATGGGTACGATATTTTAATGACGACTTCTCTTCTGGTTCCAAGACTGGGGAATTCTCAATCAAAATCTCAATCAAAACCTGAGAGATGCTTCTTGGGCTTGAGAAGAGATTTTTAGTAAGCCTATCAGTTATACTCTACTCTGATGAGAGACCATTGATAAGTCTACCAGATTTCATAGTAAAGCCTCAGGAAGATGGGACTAAAAAAGGAACAAGGGATTACATGAAGTGCATAGTCCAACACATAAGCAGGACCTGGGTTTGCCACATTGTCTAAGTAACTGAGAATTCATTCTGAGAGTGGAAAACTATGACCACATGTACAAGATTGTTCATGGTAGCATTATTTATAATTGAAAACAAACAACCTAAATAACCATCAGTAGGAGAATGGATAAACAAATTGTGATGTATTCATCATATAGAATACTGATACATATCAAAATGAATTAAAATGTATGAACTAGAGGTGCCAAGATATATAAATCATAAAACATTACATTGAGAAAAAAAGTAAGTTGCTGAAGACTATGTAACACTTATATTAAAATGTGAAACATGTAAACCAATACTAAATGTCTTTTTTGGATACTTACATATGTAGTAATTATATAAAAACATGCCTAGGAATGATAAATGCCAAATTCCAGATATTGGTAACCTCTATGGAGGGAGGGAACTAAGATTGTGGAAGAGTACACAAGGGTGTTTTGACTGTATGGACAGTATTTCATTTCTAACAAAACACCAGAAACAAAATGGCACAATGTTAGGATTCTATAGAGCTAAGTGGTGAGCACATGAGTGTAATGTTATTCTCTTTACTTTCTGCCTATTTGCAATATTTCACAATATAAAAGACAGTACATTCAAGCAAACTTTTATATTCACAGTAAGCAATAACAACCCTAGAATAAAGAGTTGGTGTTCTGCCTAAACCCTGTGCTATCATCCCATTAACAACGAAAAATCCTGAAGGAAAAAACAGCTGGCAACTCTAGAAATCGACCAGTTAAACAAGATCTCCTTATAGAGGATTTAAAGGAAAATGTAAGAAAACCTTGGCGGAACTGAGAAGAATCCTCATGTGGGAAAAAGTACTGTTGTCAGTTAAGAGGGACATATCATCCTTTCTAGCCTAGAGGAATATTGCAGAGGAAAGTGCCCCTGGATCCTGAATTCTCTCTTACTTATCCCCTGTACTTAACCACCATTTCCTCCTTTGCCAAATGTTCTTAGAAGATGGAGAGGGGTCTGTCCCCAGTGCTCTTTGCTGATAGCCATGGGGAATAACAGGGTGCTGAGGTGGATGGCATCACACTTCCTTGAAGGCAAAAAAAAAAAAAAATCCCTCTGGGAGGCAATGAGGTACAACAGAAACAACAAGGGTGTGGAGTCACAAATGGATAAGGTTGGGCCAGTCACATAACCTCCATGAGTCTCATTTTCCTCATCTGTTTGCCTTGAGGAATAAATGAAAGAATGTGTGTAAAATGTCTGATGGATGGACTGCACTGGGAGAAGCATGAGTTCCCTTCAATTCCCCTGGGGAGAAAAGGGAATGGCTAGAATCTTGCTGGACAATTAAGTAATGCTTTAAAGGAGAAATAAACACAAAACACAGCTTATTGGATATTTTGGCTTAATAGTTGTTTGAACCATGACTGACTATTTCTAACTAGCTTCTCCTGGACCCTTCCCAGTCATAGACAGGCTGTGTCTTTTTCTCTGGTGTTGTCCCTAATAGTGTTTAGTTTAGTTTTGTTTTTTTAATAATAGCCAATTTAAAAAAAAATAAATTTATTTATTTATGGCTGTGTTGGGTCTTTGTTGCTGCACGCGGGCTTTCTTTAGTTGCGGTGAGCGGGGGCTACTCTTTGTTGCGGTACATGGGCTTCTCATTGTGGTGGCTTCCCTTGTTGTAAAGCACAGGCTCTAGGCGCACAGGCTTCAGTAGTTGTGGCATGCGGGCTCAGTAGTTGTGGCTCGCAGGCTCTGTAGTTGTGGCGCACGGGCTTAGTTGCTCCGCGACATGTGGGATCTTCCCGGACCAGGGCTCGAACCTGTGTCCCCTGCATTGGCAGGAGGATTCTTAACCACTGCACCACCAGGGAAGTCCCCCTAATAGTGTTTTACCTTAGCATGAGCAAAGATAGGAGCCAAAGGTGGTTTAGTTTACCGATTCTACAAGTGCTATTTACATTAATTCCCTGGCATAGCACAGTTTGTAAAGTGGCTGAACTCTTACTACTAAGCATTCTCTTTTGGAATTCTACTGCTCCATAAAGAGCTGCGAGGCAAAAGGTGGCCGTGTGAAAATCTTTGCATTTGTAGTTTAATAAAGAGAACATTATAACACTGGAACTTTATATTTTAAATGAAGAGCTCTGTGTGTGTCTTTCTATTCTTTTTTCTCCTCCTCTTTCTTTCTCTATGTGAAGTGTGTGTGTGTGTGTGTGTGTGTGTGTGTAATATTCATGTCACTTCCGTTTCCACCCCCAACCCCACCACTTGAGTGAGGTGCAGGGTCAGCCCTCACTGTGCATCTTTTGTGGTCAAATTGACTCTGTGGGCTGCTGAAATTGTTAGAAAAAAATTAGGACCTTTCACAATAAGTACCCAAAGAAGCTGCAACTATCCTCTAAAGCAGAGTGTCCATTACACACCAACCTTCAGGAAGACATAAAAGCAGATGCCTCTCCTTTCACATTAGTGGTGGATGGACTAATGGTGACTCAGGAAGAACTACCACATTTTCAGGCTGTGTGTGCCTGGAGTGGATCACAAGGAGTGGGGGAAAGCAATCAAAGAGGGAGCAACCAGGCCATGGAAATCCCAGCAGTCCTCCAGCTCAATGATCTAGAAGTAGAGGCCATTTCACCCCATGCTCAGAGGGGCGATGGCTAGTGAGAGGCTTACTTACTTCCTCATACTTAGACCAGCACTAAACCCTACCCCAACACAGACACTTAAAAGAGAGGAAGGCTTCCTCCTGTACAAACTGGATTTGTTCTAAAAAAGAAAAAGAACAGAGGCAGCTTCCAGAAGGACCTGTCTTATAGGAAACAAGAGCAGAGGCCAAGACTGAAGCAGATGCTGGGTCTGAACAGGGAGTGTATCCACCAAGAGCTTGCAACAAAACTAAAGGTAAAATGATGGGTGTGCTTTACTCAGCTAAAAGAGGAACAACTGGACGTGGTTTGTTCGGATGCTTCTGATCCAATTTACTGGTCATGCTACTCAATTTCTTTAGGGTATTATTTTGTCTTCTCTAAGTTGAGTCTTTGGTTGTGAATAGGTACTTAATTGGAATTCACCATGGGAACAAATGTGATATTAGTACAGGGATCTCGATGAGTTGGCAGTTCCTGAGAATAGACTATTATTACTTGGTTACCACTACTTCTGAGTAAATGAAAAACCTTAATGTTAAAAGAAATCTTTTTGGGGTTTGAGCTGAATCTGAATGCTAGATAGAACTCTAGTTGGTTGCAAACTCTTATCAGTTTGTCACTCCTGGGAGAGACGATTTAAACCGAGGAGTCAGGGAAGAGAGCTGTGTGGAGGATGTAGGGAAAGGTTTGCTCCTTTGTCCAATTTTCTCAAAAGATCATTTATAAAAAATTGAACAAGTCTACCACCAGAAAACAGTGGCATCCACATGATGAATAAATAACAAAGTGATCATTCTGAATATCCCTGGTGTTCCTGTAACCTATTTTTGTCTCCTCAGTACAATAATAGAACATTTTACACCAGAGGAAAGAGCAAAATAATGGTGTGGATAGCCTCAGGCTTCGATAAGAAACCATTCCCTTGCTTTCCTGGTGTGAGAAGTAACCTATGCTTGACAAGTACAAAAAACTACTGACTTTATTCTGCTTCCATGGTGCCACCAAAATCATAAGGAGTTTAGTTTAAAAAAAAAAACAACCTACACCCTTCAGGAAAAAACTTACCTCCAACAAAACTTGAGGGAGAAGGGGCTGGTGATTTGGTGATATTTTTCGGTATTTTTTTTAGTGCTCTATTTTTGTGGCAGTATTTATATTTTCACTTTATCTTTCTAACGAAGGTTTGGGTTGGTAATAAAAGATAGTGCATTTAAGTGAATAACTGCGTGTTTTGTGTGAATAAAAAAACCAACGGTGACTTTTTGTAATTTTCTTTGCCTTTCTGTATTTCAGTTACCTAAACTGAATCTTTCTGAAGTACTGTAAGTTTGGAGAGGCTAAACAAGTTACTTTTCATAAATGATCAGAGAGAGCATCTATAAGATTAAGACAGTTGCATCAGCTGTCTGAAAGAACTAATCTAAGCAAAAAGGAAGGGAAAATCAAAAACAAAACAAAACAACTACCTCTCAAAAATTGTTTTTCAATTTTAGAACAAAGCTTCTATCCTTTGTAGCTCAGCCAGAGGGTGATGGGCAAAATCAGTTGGGTGGCAGTTAGTATATGTCCATAACTGCAGGTGCAGCCTCCGTATCCTTATTAGACCCCTTGGTTACAGACCCCAGTGGGACAATGTATGAAAAATTACACTCACTGTCTAGGAAACTGGGAACTGAAAGTCCAATATCTGCCTCAGTGGAGTTCTGGCACCTGCATTATCCCTTCTGGGGATATAAGGGTCAACAGCTGCACAGAGACTTTTACTGTTCACAGATTCTGCACGTATCATAAAAGGGTGGTTAGTGTAGATCTGCCTCTAGACATTACCAAGCACATGGGTACATGTCACTTGATATCCAGAGCATTCCATTGCCTTATACAAGAACCCAGTTTATATGAACTCGTGATGTATAATCAATCACCCCACTTCGATGTGCATCCATTATACCTGAAAACTGACAGAAATGGGGGCTATGGAAGGAGGACGTCAAAGTAAGAAGGTTCTTGGTTAGCTTCGAACGTTTCTGTTCCATTTGAAACTAGGTGGCTAGGCTGAGGGGGAACCAGGAGGGATGAGGTTCAATGTGTTGGGTCCTCAAGAACTTTCATTATCAACAGCACCCAGTGAGCTCCAGAAAGAAGAAGCTATGGCTGCAGTGATATTGGAGAGCATCTTTCTGAAGCGATCCCAGCAGAAAAAGAAAACATCACCTTTAAACTTCAAGAAGCGCCTCTTTCTCTTGACCGTGCAAAAGCTTTCCTACTATGAGTATGACTTTGAACGTGGGGTGAGTTTCTCTGCTGTGAAACCTGAGTTTTAAGGACTTGGCCTTAGATCTGCCTTGCGGGGAGGTAGATCCTTTTTGGTTGGAGGGGGTAGGTGGAAGGGACCCAAGTACATTTCAAACTCAGCAAAATGTTTCCTAGCCCAGAACTAGCTACAGACATACTGGAGCAAAAATTCAAAGGTGCTAAGAAGCTATGGGGAAAATCTCACCATGGATTCTTGCAGTTGGTGAGCACTCATTAAATGATTGTTGAGAATGAAATCCAAGACTTGGAAATTGCTTCCTTATTTTTTATGTTAAAGGCACACAAAGTCATCCACTCTTCTATAGTGTTTGCCCTCCATCTGGTAGTCAAAAAAGGTTAGGTTAATAGATCTGGAAGTTGTTTGGGTTTTGTTTGTTTGTTCGTTTTTTCAAAATGACAGGTCCTGATATAGAGTGTGGGTGTCACCTCACTGTGTTGAATGATGAGATAGCAAAATCTAATCATCTGGTTGCTTAATTGCTCTTAATCTTTCTCCATTTTCTTCCTCATTCTCTTTCTCAGAGAAGAGGCAGTAAGAAGGGTTCAATAGATGTTGAGAAGATCACCTGTGTTGAAACAGTGGTTCCTGAGAAAAATCCTCCCCCTGAAAGACAGATTCCGGTGAGAAGAGGCCATGGTTAGAACTGGGCATGGGGTGGGGGGGTGGGCAGGAGGGTTGCAGTTAAGAAACTTGGAACACTTCAATTCTCTGTAAATAAACCTGTGATGCTGTGCAGTGTGGGACACATAAAGCTCCCTTATATGTTCTTCACTCACTCTGCCACATATTGGTTATGCTGAGTCTCAGCGTCTTTTCCCCAGATGCAGAACAACTCACTTAATCTGGAAAACTTGTAACGCCAATCTTAAGATGATATCACATCAAGTTTTCAAACTGATCAGAGATGATTGGTTTTACTCCCTCGGTCACCAGGATCAGATTTACAAGCTTGAGTTAGTCTGAAAGCCAGAACTCTAGGGCTCTGAGTCATGAGATTCTTTAGTAGCTCACTGTTTCTTCTCTCATTTCCCAGAGCCTCTCGAGGACATAACGTCTACTGATTTCCTAGTTGATTGTTTTAAATATCATTTTTTTCCTGATGTCAAGAGTAATGCGTATTTATTATAGAAACTTTGCAAGATACAAAAAAAGCACAAAAAAGAAGATAAAATCATGCATAGTCTCATTATTCAGCTAAAACAACTATTAACATGTTCGTGTATGGACTTACAGATGTTTTTCTCCATTAACAACACATACACTCACACTAATATATATGTTATACATTTAAAACATAGAATCATATTATACTACACATCTTACTTTGCCACCTACATTTTCAATTTAACAATATAAACTTTTCCCCATAACAATAGATACTCTTTAATAAAATGATTTTAATGACTGTATAGTATACCCTATCATGGATATATTGTAATTTGTTTAACCAATCTCCTATTACTAGACATTTAAGTTGTTTCCAATTTATTTGATACCATAAATCATGTTGAAAGGAACATTCTTGCATACATCTTTATGTACTTTTGTTATTCTTTTCTTTATAATAACTTCCTAGGAGTAATATTTTGTTCTTTATGAAATCTGTATGCTTTGGTTATTTTTATAGTTTTATTCTATTTAATTTTGTAGAAGTAGAATTTGAATATCATATACACCTACAAGCTCTGTGTGGCAGTATCTATTCCTCTACATTCTTTCCAACGCCATATATTTTAAATATTTGTTAATTTGAAAGCCAAGAAAAGTGATACTTCATTGCTGACTTATTTTGCAATTTTTTTGTTACTCATAAGGTTGGACAATTATACGTCTACAGCTCATTTATATTTTTCCATTTGTGAATTCCTGTTAATTTTTTTGGCCAGTTTTTCTATTGAAATGTTTACCTTATTCCTAGTACTTTTTAAGAGATCTAGATATGTTAACTTTAACTATATGTTGAAAATATTTTCCAGTTTTTCATTTATCTTTGAATTTTGTTTATACTTGTTTTTTTTTAACCATAGTGGGTTTTAAAGTCTATGTCATCAAATTAGCTCATTTTTCTCTTAATGGTTCTAACTTTTAGCATTATATTAGAAAGGCCTTGCCTCTCACAAAATTATGTAAATAGTCAGTTATGTTTTTTTCTGTTAGTCATAGTTTCATTTTTTTATATAAAGCTCTTGAATCCATCCAGAATTTACGTTGGTGTATGGTGTGAAATAGCTACCTTAACCACCCGCCCCCCACCTCTGACAATATTAGTGGTTAAGTGTTTGTCCCAGCATCATTTATTGATTAACCTCCCTTTCCTCAATAGTTTGAGATACCTCAGATTTTTTTTTGAATGAGTATGTGCTGGATCCTATGGATATGTTTCCCTACTGGGATATAGGAAGCAATCACTAAGGATTAGCATTGTCCATGCAGGAGAGCCTTCTGGAACCACTGCAAAAGACTCCCAGTACCTAGGGAAATCCAGAAAAGAGCAATGCATCAACCAATAACTATGATTTCTTCTGTCACTGCAGAGAAGGGGAGAAGAGTGCAGTGAAATGGAGCAGATTTCAATTATTGAAAGGTTCCCTTACCCCTTCCAGGTAAGGTATTTTCTCTCACTAGCTCACAAAGGGACCTGTAATATAATCGTTAGGGATGGCATGGGCTGTGAGTGTTTGCTTTTCTATTTTTCTAATCAAACATAGTTTCTTTTAGTCTCTACACCTCAAAGAGAATCCATAATGGCACTAACTCTATTATGGTGTGTCTTGTCTATGGTAATGGCATTGAGAAAGATGCTCTGTTTGTTAAGTGAGCATTTCACTTCCTTCTGGTTCTGCCTATCTGTCTAATGGTGGTCATGTGGGTTGAAAAGACAGAAGAGGGGAGGGAAGGAGTAGTATTAGGAAGTTCGGTGTAGGGAAGGCTTATTAGACTTACGTATAAACTTAATTCTAGTCTGGAATAACTGAAGAGCCACATAGACGTCTGTTTGGTAGATGCAATGTAAGCCATAAAAGAGAGCAAGAGCTTCAGATTCAAGAGCTTCAGATTCAATCTCTGATTTGGTTTGCTTATGATGTCCTGAGAACCCTGAGGCCACATGTCATGAATATAGCAGCCTCTGCAACAGTGAAAGCCAGAAAAGGAAGTGGAAAGTCTCAGGGGAGGGGGCTTTCTGTCATGGATTTATGAGCACAGCAAGACTAACAAGCAAAAAGAAAAATGTAAAAGGATCTTGTTCATGTCCCTGACTGTAACAAAGTTTACAAAACCTGTGAAGGAGGGGTGTTTTAGACACAGTTTTCACTACCATTGTCTTTCAATAAGTTGATGTTTGACTGGGCTAGTGGATACTGGTAAATAGCAGATAATTCAAAATTAACTTACATTTGACTTTAGAATCCACTGTGATGTCTATCAAGTCTGTGAGGGTTGGAACCACATCTTACATGTTTTGTACATCTCCATAACACCTAGCACAATGCCCTGTACATGTGTGGTGTTCAAAAACTACTGACTGATTTGATGACAATGCTTAATATATACTTCACTCTTTTTGAAGTAGGTATGTAGTTCCAAACGTGGTTTATTTTGGCTAATATTGGCAAGGGGAGGCCACTAGGCAGTGGGGGGAAAATCAGCCAAGAGTTAAAAATTTGCTCCATATTGATGAAGTGTATAATCCACTTATACTAATCAAGATTTGTTACATAAATCATTACTTCAATTATCTTCTATACAAACTCAAGGTTTAATAAGATCATAAAACATCCTTCATTGGATAAACAAAAATCTTGACTCCACCAAGGGCTGAAGATTATGAACTAAGTTTACACACAAATTGAAATACAAGTCAAGAGGACCCAGGAGTATTCACAAAGCAAAGAGTTTCTAAGTCCTACATCCCTGGATATGAATTGTTCAGGAATTCTTCAGATGGTTCACATGACCCCAGCTCCATGGCTCACTGAAGACCCTGCCTTTTTTTTGTTTTCCAGTATCATTATACAAAGTTGTAGCTTAAGATTAGTTCCTTCAAGGTCTTTTTTTTTTCTGACTCCTAACTGCTGAAGTCTGTGTGTCCATTGCCCCAGGTTGTATATGATGAAGGGCCTCTCTATGTCTTCTCCCCAACTGAAGAACTGAGGAAGCGATGGATTCACCAGCTCAAAAATGGTGAGAATTATTTGGAAAATAAACTAGTTTCCAAAGAAAGAAGGAAAGGAAGGAAGGGAGGAAGGAAAGAGAAAAGTTGGGAGAGAGGGAGAAAAAGAGAAAGGAGAGAGAAAGAAAAGAGAAAGAAAGAAAGAAAGAAAGAAAAAGGAAAGAAAGAAGGAAAGAAAAAGGGAACAGGGAGGGAAGGAGAGAAGAAGAAAGGGAGAGAGGAAAAAAGAATGGATGGAAGAAGGGAGGTGAAAGAAAGAAGAAAGAGAGGGAGAAGGGAAGGAGGGAGAGAGAGAAGGGAGGAGAGAGAGAGAATGGGGGGAGAAATATTGCATTTTCTTCCATATTAGTGATACAATTGAGTTTAATATTCCATCATATGAATAAAAGATCACATGATAGACTAAGAGTTTCAACTCTGTTCTACCACTGTCTCTCTAATGCAATTTTGTAATTGTAGGCCCTTCCATTTCCCTATTTATAAAAAAGGTCTTGTTCTTTACACCAATTACAAGGGTGGTATGGTGTGGCGTTCAATGGTTATTTCAATATTTTGAACCCTAGGTATGAAATATCTAGTTCCAAAAAAATTAAATACATGATTATGAGAGTGCTTGGGGTCAGAGTAAAGAACCTGGTTCCAAGTCCTCTTCTACCACTAATAAGCTGGGTGACCTCTGGCAAGTAGGCCAACAAGCTTCGTTGAGGCTCAGGTTTTTCTTCTGAAAGAGGAATAATAATGATGCCTACAGTACCTACCTCCAGGGTTGTCCTAAGGATCAAATGAGGTAATGTATGTGAAAGCACATGGAAAACTGTAAAGCACTGTACAAGAAAGCACTGTACATCTTTTCATTGTGGATAAATATTTTCCAAGGAACTATTTCATGTTCCTTGCTTTGTGAGGACCTCAACTTGAATATAGTTCAGTATTTCACATAGACCATACAGTGTGCTCAGATAAACTTGACTGTAAATGCTTACAGCACAGGATGCATGCACACATATTTGTGTGTATATATAGCCACATGTCAAGTGACTGAGAGATTAACTGGTTGAGTTGACATCAGGAAAGGCTGCCTAGAGAAACAGGAAGGATGGCAGACTGATAACGGCATGGTTGGGTTATTGCGTGACAGCCCTTTGTCTTAATAAACACTTAGACTCTGATATGCAGTGGCTGACTACACCAGCTTTGTTCACTCCCTTGAATGTAAGTCTGGCTAACATAAAAATCATCAAATCTTTCAAGCTGAAAGAGGAGAGGAGAAAGAAAGAGAAGTGTCATTTACTTAGTTCTTTCTATGTGCCAGACACCAAGCTAGACACCTTGTATTTATTATCTCATTTAATTCTCACAGCAACCTTGGGCTAAAAACATCAACTAACACTTAATGAGCACTAACTCTGTACCAGGCTCTGTGCCAAGTGCTTCAAACAGGACTAGCACATTTAATCCTTACAATAAGCTTATTAAGTATGTATTACTCCCCTATTTACAGATGAGGGAACTGAAGCTCAAAGAGGTTAAGTAAGTTGCTCAAGGGCACATAGCTAGTGAGTGGTGGAGCCTGGGTTCTTACTACACCCCTAGGTCTGTTTGACTCCAAAGCCTAAGCTCATTGCATATTTTTGTGCTGCTTGGTTCTCAAGCCCAGAAATTGCACCTGTAGTTGGCTGCAAGATATTTTAGAGTAAGGCCATGTGAAGATTACAAATAGGTCCTATCTTGCACCACACAGTTCAGTTCTTGACATGTTTTGAAGTAAGAGGTCGGCTTTAGCCCTGGGGGTACAAAATGAGCACTTCAGTAATGCTTATTATGATCCAGGATCTTCTCTAAATTCTTTACATATATTAACTCATTTCTTCTTCATATCAACCATATGAGGCAGTTATTTTCACCATCCCCATTTTAGAGATGAGAAAACAGAGGTATAGAGAGGTTAAATAACTGGCCCAAAGGCACTCAGTTAGTAAGTGGCAGGGTCAGGCTTTGAACTCAGGCTCTAGAGTCTGTGCTCTAAACCAAGATGCTACCTCCAAGGCAGAGAAGTACACACAGAGCTCCAGAGGGCATATATATTTGTACTTCTTTGGTTCTCTCCACAGTGTCTCATAAATTGCCTTGCACAGAGAAAGGGACCAACAAATAGGTGTGTTAATTGATTTTTCTCCAAGAGTAAACAACTACCACCAACTTGGGATCCACATTGATGGACAGCTAGGATTTAGTTTGGAAATAGGGGAAGGTGGGACATACTAGCTGAGGGAGAAACCAGTTGTAGGTTAGCCCAACAAATATTTATTGAGTGCCCACTCTAGTGATAAGTTATCCCACTCTGAGGTAAAATGAACCAATTGGTAATCACTAACATGAAAAGGGGACCTCATGGTATACTGGCTACCTCTGTAGTGGTATTGGCTGTGAAGAGGCATGAGGGAGCCTTTGAGGTGCTGGATCTGAGGTGGTTAAATGGTTGTACACAAATGTGGTTAGCTGGATATCTTAGATTGTACATTTTATTATATGTAAGTTATACTTCAATTTAAAAAGTAGGGCCTCAGGTACCTCATATTGAGCTGCCATCTTTTTTCAGTGGTACTTTCCATGCAAAGTTTATATTCCTGAGGACTTAGCCCTGGGCTCTCTCCTTCCACTTCGTTGAACATGGCAGTGGGCACTTTAATGTTACAGCACCACAGATATTTGTCTACATTCACCCTAGACTCTTCATTTGGTCAAGCTCAATAGAGCCTATCCTAACTGCAGCTTCAAAAATAAGCAAATGACCTGACCTCACCAAAATGAATGAAAGAGTGGCATTCGTGAAACTCCAATGACATATATGGGGAGTAATCATTCATTCATTCCCCAAACAGAATTTTAGCCATTATCCTGAAAAAAATGAATATGAGAGATCAACCCATCAAGTACTTGGAATGTGCATTAACCATTAGTGCTTCCCAGATAGGGCTGGCCCCATGCATTGGTGAAGTAAGCAGTTTTCTCCTAGTCCTCCCACTAGGACGCTGTCATAGTCAGCTTGGGCTACCATAACAAAACATCATAGACCAGGTGACTTAAACAACAAACATTTATTTCTCACAGTTCTGGAAGCTGGGGAGTCCAAGATCAAGGTGTTGGCCAGTTTAGTTCCTGGTGAGAACTCTCTACCTGGCTTGCAGACCGGTCACTTTCTCACTGTGTTCTCACATGGCAGAGAAAGAATTTCTCTCCAGTCTCTTCTTCTAAGGGCACTAATCCCATCATGAGGGCTCCACTCTCATGACCTAATTACCTCCCTAAGGCCCCACCTCCTAATATCATTGCACTGGGGGGGCTTCATTATATGAATTTGGGGGGACACAAACATTCAGTTTGTAACACTCTGATTTTGCAATTCTCTCCTAAGTAGCTGGAAATACCAGCGCTGCGTTAACCAACAAAAGAAGGAGTGCCATCTTCGAGGGACCTCTGAATTATTTGGGAATGTAGGGTGGGTTCATAATGAGTGTGCTGGAGGTAGGAGGGCAGGAAGCCCTATAGCCTCTCATTAGCATATTAGCATAGCTTAATTTATCAGAGCAGCTAGTTGTTGATTAAGAATTTTTGAAATGTCTACTGGTGCCCAAGCCTGCACCTAAGAATCTTCAAATCCCTGGGTGATGGTAGTGGCATGCGGGGGAAGGGCAGAGGGTGGGAGCAATCAGTCCTGGCCGGGAGGAGTACCTGGAACATTGTTCAGAACTGCCAGTGCCTGGTAATAATAAAAGTCAGACAGACTTTTGCTTGGTTTTATTATTTTAAAGTTCTCTACAGACGACGTAGCCCCCTATAGCCTGCACCCCATCTGAACAGCTCCCACCACCCTGCATTTGGTGCAATGGTGAAGTGGTATGCTGAAAAAGCGAGGGGTGAGGGTGGGCAGGGTAGACTGGTTAGAAGCCTTCAAATCCATGTTTAGAAAAGCATCAAGATAGCACTTTAAAAAAAAGATGGCACTTTTTGTTCATTTGCCTATAAAATGCATCTGGCCACCAGTAGCTTCTAGGCCTCCCCCAAGGTCTTAAGTGAGTGGAGTGTGACTAGCAAGCTCTTAAGGACTTAAGTTGGTCTCTACACAGGAAGGTTTTATTTTGTTCTTGTTTTTAATCTTTAAAAAAAAGTTATGCAGAGCTTCTTTTTAGCATCAATGCTGAAATGTGTATGTCCTCAAATATGCATATTCTTAGACCAGCCTAGGTCTTTGCCCCAGTGCTAGCTATTGTCAATTATTTCATTTGTCTTTGCTTTTCTGTTATCTGGCAACATGATCCCAGGATGACTTGTCTAATTGACTTCCGGTTAAGATTCTTGCAGTGCCACAGTATTAAAAACTGTAAAACTAATTCCTCTTATCTGCAAATCTCTCATCCTGAGAGATCTTTGGGGCCTCACAACCCTGTGAGGGAAATGGAACTGCTGTGTTTGTCTCCCAAAATGAGCTCAATCTACCTCAGTGGCCCTAGGAAGACTGAACTATGTTTATTCTAGAGGCAGAATCACCTTCATTTGATCCTGAGCTCTGCTCTGTTGACTGTTTTATGAACACAGAAAGCGTGAGGCAGAAGTTCTCACAAAGACAAATATCTCTAAAAGATCACTCCAGGAGCTGGGACATTGGTATACTGAGAGACGGAGTGAGAGTCTGGCTTGTCACGTTGTTTCCCTTATCTGGAAAAGACCACCACAGTCAACACCTGCCTTACAGGAAGATTGTAATGGCTACTGGAAAAACATAGACAACATATTTTTGTTCTGGGGCTCTGGAGAATCAGATATTCTTATCACTTTGGTCACCGGTTAGGAGATAGTCATCATAACAGACCACTGAAGAGAACTGCACAGGAACTCTCTGGGGCCAAGCATGTGAGCCAACTGGTCCTGTGTCTGCTTCCCTTCAGGGTGGCTGAGGAAGGGGCAGTTGTTTGAAGCTCACTACTAAACTCAAGGAGGAAAACATGCCTATGGTGGCTTCTCCCACATGTCAGATGTGACCTCTTTCTCTCTCTCTTCTCTCCTGTTACAGTAATCCGGTACAACAGTGATCTGGTACAGAAATACCACCCTTGCTTCTGGATCGATGGGCAGTATCTCTGCTGCTCTCAGACAGCCAAAAATGCTATGGGCTGCCAAATTTTGGAGAACAGGAATGGAAGTAAGAGATGTGATCAATATAATTTCTCCCTCCTTTGACTATCCATCACTTTCTCAGGGCTCTATCAAACCCAGGTTTGTACATTTTGGCCAGTGCACAAAGGAGGGTGGGAGAGGGGATCAGTGGGGGCCAAAATTCAGCTGGTGCTCTGCTCTTCCAGCTGGGCGACCTAGCATTGGGCTGTATCATTCCAGACTTTTCCTAACTTATGTAAAGTCAATGAGTACAAGAGTAAATTTCCTGACCAAACCTGTCCCTGGGCCCTTTCTGAAGATGCACTCTGTATCTATCGTCACTGGTTTCTCACTTTGCAGGCTTAAAACCTGGGAGTTCGCACCGAAAGACGAAAAAGCCTCTTCCTCCCACGCCTGAGGAGGACCAGGTATACAGGGAAATTGGGTGCTGCTACTGTTTAAATTGAAACTTACAATCACACCCTGAAAACAGACCAAAGTCTTAGAATTCTCCCTGGGATTTGGCAGTGTAAATTGGTATTCTTGCTGAGACAGGGGCTTTGTCCTTCTAATTAGGACTTCCTCTTCAGTGGAGAGATAGAGGGCTAGTAGGAAGCTCTTGGCAACCATTTAATCCAATCACCTGTTTAAAACAAAACAAAGCTTGATTTTTTTAAATGAAAAATATTTTCAAACATAAAGTTGAAAATTTTTAACAGTGAATATCCATATACCCAATATCTTGATTTTATCACTATTATATTACTTTAAAACTTGATTTTGGGGGTTACTTTTTGAGGTCTAGAAAGCCCTTTCTCATATATTGTAAGTAAGCAAGGCAGGAATTATTATACTCATTTTACAAACTAAGAAAAGAAGATTCAGAGCCACTTAGTAGGTCCATGTACTTAGTAGAAGTCCATGTACTTCTTGGCTTCTTAGTAGTGCCAAGAAGCTTTCCCGATTACGGCTGTACATGGTTTTTGTCCAGGAAGTTTAAAAATACTGATACCTGGGTCCAGCCCTCAGAGATTTTGACATAATTGGTCTTTGAAACTGCTTAGGTGTCAGGATTGTTAACCGCCTGCTAGATGGTTCTGATGTGCATTCCAGGCTGAGAGCCCCTGCATGGGTGCTTAAAACTGGTTGTTGAATGAATGCTGAATAAACCTTTTATTTTGCCTGATTTGGGTTAGAACAGTGTCTCCAGTAAGCCAGAGAGCTGGGGAAGAACAGGAGAGTGCTTCATATCTAGCCAACATCTAGCCAACCCCACCCCTACTTTTTCCTCTTAACAACACAGATCTTAAAAAAGCCACTGCCCCCTGAGCCAACAGCAGCACCTGTCTCGACAAGTGAGCTGAAAAAAGTTGTAGCCCTTTATGACTACATGCCAATGAATGCAAATGATCTACAGCTGCGGAAGGGCAACGAGTATTTTATCCTGGAGGAGAGCAACTTACCCTGGTGGCGAGCCCAGGATAAAAATGGGTGAGTCCACGCCTGCCCTTCCTGAGCCTTGTGCCCACCTACTCTATACACACACAAAGTCCTGCAGCATAATTCCTCTACTCAGTATCCTGATCAGAAATTGTTCTTCCCACACCAAAAGGAATATGCTCTCCCTCCAAGTACTTCTCAGAGGGCAGCTCTACACGTGGCCACCTCTCTGAGCCTGTACAGTCTGGCCCACATGTTGTCGAGCACATGTAATCAATGCCGCATGTGCAGAAGCTACACACTTCACTGGCCTAGCCATGCATTGGCAACATGATTCTCTTTGAAGGAGGGGCATTTTATATACCTCCATTCGAGATTGGTTATGAGCCCAAGGATACAGGGCATCCAAATCTGTCTATCACCCAGGATGGGAAGTGCTGGATGATCGATCACGTTGTCTCCTCTACAGGCAGGAAGGCTACATCCCTAGTAACTATGTAACCGAAGCAGAGGACTCCATAGAAATGTATGAGTGAGTATGCTTATGTTCCTAGCGCACAATCTTCCCAGAGGAACTAACTATAGTATAAACTTTTTTTATACTTTCAACAAAATTTTGATTTCAAGATACCTATTAAAATCAGTGTCAACTGGGTCAAATGATGCCACTCAAGTTAGTGCCTCTGTCTTACCCTCATCCCAAACACCCTGTTGATGAAAGCTGGAGAGGTCACCACACCCCCTCCTTCCCCCAAATCCAGAAGAACCACACTACGACAACCTGATAGGAAACATTTGAAAAGGTGAAAATGGCAAACTTCTGTGGATGTGCTTTCTCCCTAATCATGGAAGTGGGTTGTCCTTGAAGGCCCTGTCCCTGATCCCTTCCCTGCAACCTTCTGCCACCTGCCTTTGCCCTCTACTCTCCATTTCCATGATTCTTCAGTGCCAAGCAAGCTTTGGGAAAGGGATGTAGTATGCTATGCACGTGATAAGACACTCAGTAAACAGAGGTTGAGTGAATTGACTGACTCACTGGCATGGAGGAGCCACAGATAGCACTCTAATCTCTGAGCTACTTACACCATGGCCTGGGAGCCACACAAGCACTCTCCCTTTACAGGTGGTATTCCAAACACATGACTCGGAGTCAAGCTGAGCAACTGCTAAAGCAAGAGGTAAGTATGTGACCACAAGCAAATGGCATTCTCCTTGCACAGCAAGCAAGGATCCTGAATTGCGGGCTTGCTGCTGTCCGCCATCTCCAGGCAAAGCAGTGTCAACGCTGTCATTTTATGGGGTCCCAATTATACTTTTCACTGTCAAAAGCAATGAGGCTGCAGCTCAAACATGGAACTTGGCAGTGAAATCAAGGCTCCTATAATATTTTCTCTCGGGTTTGGGCAGGTGGGATCCAGGTGTGAGCACCACTTCCTCCTGACGGTCAGCTGCTTTTTCATCGTTTCAGGGGAAAGAAGGAGGCTTCATTGTTAGAGACTCCAGCAAAGCTGGAAAATATACTGTGTCTGTGTTTGCCAAATCTACAGGGTAAGTGTTACTGTTTCAAGGCCCTGGGGACAAAGGACAGGGGTGCCCAACCAACAGTTCCTTAATGAAGTGCTCCTCTCACATCCTCTGTCACTTAAACTCAAAACTCATCTCACTTCACTTCTTGGGTCCTTTGGACCCTTGTTCCCAAGTTGCTGACTCAGCGTCCACTTCTTCAGGGAACCTCAAGGGGTGATACGCCATTATGTTGTGTGTTCCACACCTCAGAGCCAGTATTACCTGGCTGAGAAGCACCTTTTCAGCACCATCCCTGAGCTCATTAACTACCATCAGCATAACTCTGCAGGTAAGTACCAGGGGAACCAGAGAAGAAGCGTGTGACAAGTACCAGGAGAAGCAATTTGGGACAAGGTGGTTAGGGGAAGAATAAGCCTCACAAGGTAGTGGGAATTAGCTGTGAAAATAAACCCCTGTGATGCTGGGTCGAGGTCAAGTGAAGAGGTGGTCAAAGGCAGACCTTATGCCCAGTAGGGACTGACTTCTTATTTGGTGATTGATGCTCAGTGCTAAGGAAAGACATAAAGGAGACTGGTAATTAATCAATCAGCAATATTCATTGTGTTCCTGGTGTATACTCAGCAATTTTCTTGTTACTAGAGAACACACGAAAACTATTAGTTGAAGTCCTTGCCCCCAAAGGACATACAGGCTCAAAAACATCAGAAGAGAGTTTCTAAGCAGTGTAGACATTCTAAAAACTGGGAGATGGGTGAGAGCACGAATACATGGGAAAAACTTCATCAAGAAGGCTTGCTGCTATCCACCATGTCCAGGCAAGGCAGTATCAAGGCTGTCATTTTATGTGGTCCCAATTACACTTTTCAGTATCAAAAGCAGAAGTAGGATGTGAGTTAAGGCTAGGCTGGGAGGTGGGGATATATTTAGCTGGGATGTATATTTCAGTTAGCATTCTCTCTTTCTTGTCCCTGAAAAACATCTGTAAGAGGAGAAACTTCCAGAAAAATTCGGGTTCATGGAGATCTTCTGGGATTCAAAATGTACTAGAAAGATGACCACTGGAAGCGTGAGGCTTTAAGTGAGGGTGTGTGAGGCATCTCACCCCTGCTCCGCACCAGCAGCATGACTCTCTTTGTATGTTTCAGGACTCATATCTAGGCTCAAATATCCAGTGTCTCAACAAAACAAGAATGCGCCTTCCACTGCAGGCCTGGGCTATGGTAACTGATTATTTCTCTAGGGTAGGGTGGACTGGCCAGTTGGAAGGACTACGTCTGGCAGACCCAACCAGACCTTGCCTCTCAGTCATCCTTGCAGCACACTGTTCTATCCCAGCTGCTGCCAAGGAAGGTTAAGAAGGAGCCAAACCAAAGTTATCTAATGATTTTTCTCCCTCTGGTGGCTCCTACTGGGACTGCAAAAACATAGATTCATAAAGGGATTTTTTTTTTAATTGTGGGGAAAAAAATCATAAAGGGATTTCAAGAGGATGTCTAGTTTATCTTCTTGCTCTATGCCTGACTTGTACCTAAATTCCCAGACTCCTCCAATCAGTAATCCCCTGTCCCTGAGATTTACCTGAGCAAAGATGGATTAGTACCCCTGAGAATTTCCCTTTTACTGCTTGTCTATTTCTACCCCCAGCAGGGATTCTTATCTATTGTAGAAATTATACATACATGACTCCCAAATAATCACATCAAGGCTTTGTTGTTATAGGATCATGGGAAATCGATCCAAAGGACCTGACCTTCTTGAAGGAGCTGGGGACTGGACAATTTGGAGTAGTGAAGTATGGGAAATGGAGGGGCCAGTATGACGTGGCCGTCAAGATGATAAAAGAAGGCTCCATGTCTGAGGATGAGTTCATTGAAGAAGCCAAAGTCATGATGTGAGTTACAGTCCAAACTCAACTCTCCATCCAGTCTAGGAATTACCAGGATGGTTCCCACTGGGGTTTAAGGTGATTTATAGTAAGAGAGATTTGGGACCACGGCCTGAGCTCAAACTTTGATTAGCGGGAGTAACTGCTAAGGTAGTCATTTCTCTTAGATATTGGTGGAGAGTAGTATTGATCAAGGGCGTGTACCATCTCAGCAGCATTTGGGGGTAAATGTAGAAAATGAGACTTTCAAAAGGAAGACATTCTGATGTAGCCTTAGTGTTCATTCAGCCCTGGGCTTGTTTCCTGTTCTACTGATGGACTCCAAATCCTGGCTCACCCTCATATATTAGGCACTTTGGAGTTTAGGGTAGGAAGGAGGAGCGTCAACTTGTTATTTTGGTCCCTCATCTGACACTCTACTCCCAGGCCAACTCCTTTCCTCCTCAGCTCCTTTCTGAATAGTATTCAGAGCCAGAAAGGGAGGACTGGTTCACTGCCTTTCCTGTAGGAATCTGTCCCATGAGAAACTGGTGCAGTTGTACGGCGTCTGCACTAAACAGCGCCCCATCTTCATCATCACTGAGTACATGGCCAATGGCTGCCTCCTGAACTACCTGAGGGAGATGCGCCACCGCTTCCAGACTCAGCAGCTGCTGGAGATGTGCAAGGATGTCTGTGAAGCCATGGAATACCTGGAGTCAAAGCAGTTCCTCCACCGAGACCTGGTAGGACCTCAGAAGGATTGGCCTGGGTCTGAGGGCTGAGGGGGTGGAAGTAGCAAAGGAAGACCTATAATACATGGCTGAGGAGGGTGGCAGGAGCCATCATTTCAGTTTTATCTAGAAAACACTATAAGTTTGGTGAGCCTCTGCCCCAGTGGTCAGCCAGTCAAAGATCTCCAGCCTCAACACCACAAGTTCTGCCATGGTGGGAGCTAGAGCACTCACTCCCAGCCCCCTACCATGACAAGGAAATGGTGGGGTCCTTCAGTGGCAGAAGGGAAGCCCTGCTTCCTGATGGGACTGCTCTTAGCACAGAACCATCATTTTGGTTATATCAGAGTCACAAACTGGGGGTCTGTTGGAGCATTTGGGTTCTTTTTTTTAAATGTTATATATTAGTTAGCAAACACTTAAAAACATTTCACATTAAAGAACTGAATTTCCAGCTTCTCTTGAAAATCTAGACCATCTTGTAACACCAGGCCCACATTCTCATAGGCCATGCTAACAGTTGGCTGGAGCTGACACCTAGGAAAATGTGGGCCTGGTGTTACAATATGGTCTAGCTGATTACAGGAAAGTGGCTGGCCTTCTTTAGACCAGACACTTTCCTGACACCTCCACCCACCCACTTCACTCTGTCACTTCACCTGCCTGGCCTCTGGAGGCATCCGAGTTTGGGCCCCTGTTTATTTCAGCCAGGCCAAGGCTCAAATCGCCCTAGTCCCACTGGTAGAAAAGCAGAAAACAAAACACACTTGCCTTCTGCTCTCCCTTAATTCTCTCGGCATTTCAATGCAGGAAGGGTTGTCGTGGAATTGCCAATATGAGTGAAGTCATTCTGCAAGTCCTCAGTGCTTTACTTACGACTACGGGGGTTGCTCTATATGTGGTGGAAGTGCATCAAAATTTCTCAGTGGCATCAACTGACTCCTGTTAGGTGGGAAGGTGTCTCTATGTGAAGATGAGGCTTCCCTGGCCTCACTCCCCTGGTGGGCAGAAGTTTTGTGCCTTTAACCTGTGTGCCAGGGACAGAGTCTCACTGGTATGTGTTGCACTACAGGCGGCTCGAAACTGTTTGGTAAACAATCAAGGAGTTGTTAAAGTATCTGACTTCGGCCTGTCCAGGTGAGTGTGCCTTTTTCATCTTTCCCTCTCAAAGTAAAAATGGCACAGTACAAACATGAGGTGACACTGTAATTTTTAATCCTCTCCCTTTTCCCCCTAATTCTAGTCTTTTCCACCATCTTTCTATACCTTTTCTTTCTCTGAATGGTTTAAGTCACTTTTCACCTCGTTTTATTGTTATATCCCTCTCTTCTCCTTTCTCCTTTGCTCTTTTTTTAAAAGCTAATTTCTCCAATACTTTATGTTGATCTGTTAATCCTGTTGACTTTACTCCATGTCTCATTCTTTCCTAAGCAGTCTAATTCCCACTGACAACTGCAGAATAGAAGGAAGGGAAGGACGCGAAAAGAGAAAGGAAAGAAGGCTAGAGAAGAGGAAGGGAGTACCTATTAGATCTTATTTCACTTCATCCTTGCTGTAACCATATTGTCAACCAGGAAAGCTAAATCGGATATGAAAACAGGAATCTGTTAGAAATAACATTTGTAAAAGACACTGGTTGGCCTGTAGGCGTATATTTGTGCAACTCTTGTGGCTGTGCCAAGAAAATTTAAGCAAATATCAAGCTCTCCAAATTCTAACAGTAACAAGTCCTGAATCCTTTGCAGGTATGTTCTGGATGATGAATACACAAGCTCAGTAGGCTCCAAATTTCCAGTCCGGTGGTCTCCACCAGAAGTTCTTATGTATAGCAAGTTCAGCAGCAAATCTGACATTTGGGCTTTTGGTGAGTGAATAAGATCACATGGATTATACAGCTCAAAGGAAAAGGAACGCAGTGGGGGAAATTCACACTCTGCAACCTGCACAGAGACACTGTTATTTGTTCTTGCTTTCATTCATCTAATTCTTAGGGAGTCAGGCACCACAGAGGTTTCTGGGGATTAAAAACAGTAAACTAGACACGATCCCTGCCTTCTTAGAACTTAGAATATATTGAGGGAAACACACAATTCATTCAGTATGCCACAGCTTCTGAATACTGATTATGTACCAGGGACTCTGCCAGACCCTATAACTATAAAGACAAATAAGATGCTGTCTCTCTCCTAAAGGACTAATAGTCAAGGGCAACCCTGATTACGCTCCAGTGTACTCAGTACTATAGCAGAAGTCTGAACAAAATGAAAAAAAGCACAGAGGGGAGAACCAGATGAATGTAATGTTTGAGGTTGATTTAGGGAGACTAGGATCCCTACTATCCAGAAACAACACATTTTTTTTCATTTCCTAGGGGTGCTGATGTGGGAAATTTACTCTCTGGGGAAGATGCCATATGAAAGATTTACTAACAGTGAAACAGCTGAACACATTGCCCAAGGCCTACGTCTCTACCGGCCTCATCTCGCTTCAGAGAGGGTATATACCATCATGTATAGCTGCTGGCATGAGGTAAGTATTTTATTGGGACCTCAAATTATTTCCTTGAACCTGCTTTCCCATTTAGCTGGCCAAGCACCCCGGCCCCACTCTCCCGGGCCACATAGCAGCTGGGCACAGACAGATAGCTGTGCACATTCTTGGATCCTGGCCTACATCCCAATCCTTTCACGGCCAGAAGTTTTTCCAGGCCCGTTCCAATTCTCACTAGAGTATCATTAGCAGACCCCAATACCAACTCGGCTTTAGGGAGAGAGGTGTTGTGGGGCCATGTCACCTAGCATAAGCAGGCAGCCAAAGGCACTCAGACAAGCGTACGGACATTAAAAAAGAAAAGTCATTAAAATCTGTGTTCATTCCTTTGGGAGTCATTGGCCCTTTCTTCTACTTTACTAACTGCACACCTTTTCTGGCTGTGGTCCTAAATGAGATTTCTTTTAAAACCCTAAGGCCTGAAAGGAAACTAAAATAGGTAGTGCTCATGGTTTTTTTTTTTTTAAATGCAGTGCATTACGGGATATGTGGGTAGATATGGTATTTTGAAAATAAAGAGCCTGTCCCACTATTAAAATGCTTTGCTGCTCTCACCTTGGGTTCTTCCAGGGGTGCCTTCTCCACTTTCAGTAGATCCCTGGCAACCTTAATTTGGCAACCTAAATGTCTAGTAGGAAATGAGTGCTCAGCTCTTAGTTCTGCCCCACTAGAAACAGGGAAAGAGACAGTGTCCAACAAGCATATATGTGAACCTGGAGCCATCTCTGTGGGGTGAAAAGTGGGCATTTGGATCAGAACACGGCTCCTTTCCCTTCAACAAATCACTGAGGTCACAAAGAAAGTGTGGAGAAAGGGAGAACCCCTAGGAGCCATTTCCCTTCTCTCTCCCATGCCAAGCAGGATTAAGGGTGATTGACTATGCTCCCTCCCAACTAGGACATGCTCACTCTGCTAGTTAAGTATTTCAGACAGGCACTTTCTCCACAGCCTGTTTAAAGCAGTAGTCATGAAACTGGATTCACATCAGAATCCCTGGGAAACTCTTAAAACTGCAAATGACTGGGCCTTATCTGATTAGGTATGTCTAGAGTGGGACTCGGGTACGTCTTTTTAAACTTCCCAGGAAATTCTGATACTCAGCTAGGTTTGAGAATCACTGATTCAAAGGAACAAGAAATTGATGACTTTTTAGTTCTGATGGATTGAGACCTTTCTTGCATGAATATGCCCTGAATCACTAAATACCGCAGGGACTTATGGACCAATGGCTATCACAAAGGGCCTTAGTCTGGAGGCCAGACGGTGGTAATAAGAGGTCCCAGATGCTTAGGATCCCTACCCAGTGATGCAGCCCATGGTCTTGAAATGTTAATTCCTTTGTTAACTTTGGCTACAGGATGGTAGAAACAAGTGTTTGAAACCAAACTAAAAATTATCACAGCTTATAGGATTTCAGCTCTGTCAACCACTTAAACTTCTTTGGTAGCCACTTGAGGTTCCAAAATAAGAATGCATTGGTGCACAATTATGTAATGAATTTTGCCCTTAGTTTTAATCAGTGTTTGTCAGTGGAATTTTCACAGTGTCCTCACCACATTAATAAGCCGAGTTACTAAAGATTTAAAGCGCACAAGGACTTTATGGAGCACTTCTATTTCTCCCCCCACCCCTTTTTTTCTTTTGGTAATCCACAGGGTATGCTACTGGGCACATAGCATAAACTTCATAAACATTTGCTGTTTACTCACTGTGTTTCCCTTGAATTTTGGACTCTAGTCCACTATAACACTATTTTTTCTTTGGTTTTAGAAAGCAGATGAACGTCCCACCTTCAAAATTCTTCTGAGCAACATTCTAGATGTCATGGATGAAGAATCCTGAGCTCACCAATAAGCTTCTTGGTTCTACTCCTCTACTCCACAAGCCCCAATTTCACTTTCTTTGAGGAAATCCCAGGCTTACTGGCCCTGGAGCCTTTGTGCTCTTGCTGAATACACAAAGGCCCCTCTCCACATCTAGGAATGCCTTTCTATCTCTTCCCTTGGATAGTACCTTCTGAGCAAAGGCCAAGGAATTATTGTACCTGGTATTTTCCCCCAGAGAGGAAATTTCCCAAGAGTATTAAAACAGACTGAAATTGGGATGGAAACTTTTTTGGGGAGGGAGGGAATGTAAATAGCCTCACAATGGGTCCAACTGCTCTTTGGGTAGGCAATAGAGCTTGCGGGGAGGGAGGCAGAATTTGGCAGGAATAAAATGGTGTCATAAAAATGGGAGGGGAGGGTGTTTTGATAAAATAAAATTACTGGAAAGCATGAAAGTTTCTTGCTATTTCGATTAATCATGCAGCCTCTCTGAAGCGCCCTATAAAACTGCTGTGTGGCACTGGTTTGTCATATTCCTACTTGGAGAACTCCACAGGATTCTCCGCATTTAACCCCTCTGGCTCTTGGAAAATTCTGCTTCTGAATCAGAGACAGTGATCACAAACCAAAGCACACTGCCTGACACGCAGTAGGCATTAGATGCTATTGGAATGAATCTGACAGTTGGAGACAAATACTGCCAGATCCTCTTTTCCCTACCTCAGGCGGGGTAAACTCCATTAAAGAACTAGAGCTAGGGGCCCAGGACAGCTAAGTGACGGGCCCAGCAGTCCGGACCGAGCACTAGCTTGGCAGTGGGGAAAGCGCGGGTCAATTTGGAAGCCGGCAGGGGCGGGGCTATTGGGCCGGCCAGGAATGGGCCACATGGTCTGAAGTAACTTCCTTTTTTTACCTTCTTTCTTTCTTGTCTTTTTGAAGTAAGGTCTCAACAGCGCCACGGCGCTGGGCGACGAGTCCTGAAACCTCAGGGCGCAGGTGCGGCGCCGCCGCGGGGCCGCGCGCGGGCAAGTGCGAGGCGCGCGGGCGGCTGGGAGGAACGCCCAGAGCGGGGGGCGGGCCCGCGCGTAGGGCCGTGCGCCGGCGCAGTGCGCTCCCCGGGCAGTCCCGGAGGCAGTGGATTGTGGTTCCGGTTCCGCCGCGGAGACACGTGAAGGTCGGCGAGTTGGTGCGGAGTTTGTCTCGGCACGCGTGGCCGCGCTGGGATGGAGTCTTCCTCGTCTTCCTCCGCAGCGGGTTTGGGCTCGGTCGACCCGCAGCTGCAGCATTTCATCGAGGTAGAGACTCAGAAGCAGCGCTTCCAGCAGCTGGTGCACCAGATGACGGAACTTTGTTGGGTGAGGAGCCTGGGGCTGGGACCTGGCCACTGTACCTACTTTCCTGCCCTTGCCTCGCGCAACTCGCCACGACGCCTGGGATTCGGGGAAGGGAGAGGACCCAGCAGCACCCCTTGGTTTCCTTAGGTTCCTCAGGTCGAGCCGGAAGGGAAAAAGAGTGACTCCGCTTCTCAGAGGGCTGTCACGCCGGACCTCGGCTTTGTTAGTGCAGAGGATTGGAGATCGTAGAAGACTTATGCCATTGTCCCAACCAGCACTTTAGGCACCTAAGTTTGAAGCTGCCAGTGCTGGTCACCAAGACTGAGGAGAGCCCCCAGTACTGGGATTTCATTTTTGGCACCCTGAGTCCCAGAGAATCAGTGAATCTCCTGTCCCTGCACTCTTCAGAGTTTGCCTTGATTACTCAGTTGCTCTAAGCGTCCCTCGTGAGAAGTGAGTGGCTCTAGCCCACTAACTATAAATGTGGGGTAATCTCTACCAACATACACACTTTTTTGCCTTCTTGTTGGATTGTTGTGTAATACTAAGCCGTTTCAGGTCTGAAGGTTGAGGAATTGAGTATGCCCTGTGAGGGGACTTTGGCAAAAGGGTAGAAGGCATTTATTTGCAGCTTGGGATCAAAGTGTTCTCTGGCAGCCAAAGACAGCATAACTGCCCTACCTTGACATACAAAATTCACAGAATTCAGAGGCCAAGGATAATTTTCCTTGGATGTGGAGAGTCTGATGCTTGTGTACACAACAGAGAATAATGAACGAAATTCATTTGAACCATAAACTTATGGTATTGCTGGACTCTGACCCTTAAAAAAATGCTTACTCAACTCCTGTCTTCCTTGAACCAGAGTGCTTTGATTCTTTTTTAAAATCTGATTCATTACATTTGGACCAGCAGGTGGTGTGGTTAAGGACTCCTTTAAGAATCTGAAAGCTCTGGGCCCTTTAGGAAAATTCATACAATTTTCCATTTGTCTTGAGAGAGGATTCAAGAGCCTCTGGCTTACGTAGACATTACAGAATCTCCAGTCATAGATATTCTTTTTTTCCTTTGGTAGGTTTTAGTGTGTCTTAAAGGCATTTAATGCAAGCAGCATTGTAGAGTTCGAATCAAATTCAGCGAAGGGTTAACTTCCCTTGTATTTTGCTACCTATCTTGCTTTGTAATATCTCAGCTCCACCATTTTCTGGCCCCATGACTTAGGACAAAGTATCTCTGTGCCACAACTTCCGTCTTTGTAAAATGAAGATTAATAATAGTATCTATTCCGTAGGGTTGTTGTGAGAATTTAATGTAAGCCTGTAGAAAATTGCCACAAAGTAAGCTGCCAAATGTGAACTATTATTAACATATCAGATACTGTTTTTAGGTGAAGTTTTTCCTCTAAGCAACAAGAAGCTCCCCTTCCTTTTTTTTCCAAGTTCCCTTTGTGATTCTGTATCTTGTCCTGAGCAGGAAAAGTGCATGGACAAGCCTGGGCCAAAGTTGGACAGTCGGGCTGAGGCCTGTTTTGTGAACTGCGTTGAGCGCTTCATTGATACAAGCCAATTCATCTTGAATCGACTGGAACAGACCCAGAAATCCAAGCCAGTCTTCTCAGAAAGCCTTTCTGACTGACCTGAGTATTACCTCTCTGGAAAAGGAAGGTAGTTCAAGAAATGAAGAGCAGTTGATGGGATGGTTGAAGAAAAGGCTGTGGGGGGATCGGCTCCCACCTTTGTCACTCTTGGGACATCCTGTCATCTGAGAATGAACAAAGACCAATTTTTGTGTGTGTGGGTGGTTTGAGGGTCAAATGTGTTTGGGGTTGTGTTTTTTAATGCTAATCTTGGGGAAACAATTGACAGATGAATGGAAAACTCTGCTAGATGTATGTTACTGTATGTGGGACGATGCTTTCCTCATAGTCCCATTAACTGCTTCCTATAATTTTAATAGTGGAGCTGCTCTATAATTTGACAGTGGGACCACATAGGTGATAATCTGTTATTTGTGTGGATTCCTTTCAGATTTCTGGAGAGATCGATATACATCTTTGTGTCTCTCAGAAAGGGCAGCAGTGGGGGAAAGAGTAATTTGGTACTTGACTGTAGGCCTCCTTATCTAGTGTTTGATTATCAGTGCTGGAAAAAAAATGTATGGAGTATTCATACAGTACATTTCACCTTTCTAGATTATCTCCCTCCCTTATACTGTGATTCACTTAAATATCTATATATAAAGTACAGTCTTGAGCTAGTACAGGTAGCCTGAGAGTCTAGAGGCCTTTAGTTAAAGGAATCTAGCCAGCGAACATAATTCTCATACTAAACTGCCACAAGGAAGAAGTTAACTTACCCTGTATGTCAGGGTCCAAAAAAATTTAAAGATGTGCCTAAATGAAAAAATAAGTTATAAAGATTTAGGCCAGTCAAAAACTAACAGCAGTTTCAGGTAGAGGTGCATGCCTAATGTAAACCAGCATAGTTTCCATTTACTGCGTTCTTTTAATCACTGAAATAAAAGCTTCTACAAGATTCAAGTCTGATTGAGAAGGCTTTCTATTCTGGTTATCACCTACACCCAGGAGAGATTTGGTGTGGGCTGGTTCCAAGGCTGAAATGTAGTCAGCCTGAGTACCTGTTCTGTGCAAATTATGGCACAGTATTCCAGGGACCCCTGACCTTTTTGTTAGAAAAAAGAACCTAGAGATGAGATGGAGAGGGAAGGAATTCAGTGCTGATGGTTAGTTCCCTGAGTGTAGTAGAAGAGATTATAGTGACTGGATTCCCCTCCTCTTACTTCAAATCCTAGTGGACTGGAGTATAGACCTAAAGTGGAACTACTTGTTGGGAGCCTCTAGTGCAAATCCATGAAAGTTGAGAAGTACACATTTCTAGAAGCCTCAAGTCCCTGTTTAACTTCCCACCATATAGGCACTACAAGGAAATTTTTTAAACTCCTGATGAAAACGCAATTCACCAAGCATTTAAGTACCTACTATGCCGGACACTGTTTTTTTTTTTTTTTAAAGTATTTGTTTATTTATTTATTTATGGCTGTGTTGGGTCTTCGTTTCTGTGTGAGGGCTTTCTCTAGTTGTGGCAAGCGGGGGCCACTCTTCATCGCGGTGCGCGGGCCTCTCACCATCGCGGCCTCTCTTGTTGCGGAGCACAGGCTCCAGATGCGCAGGCTCAGTAATTGTGGCTCACGGGCCTAGTTGCTCCGCGGCATGTGGGATCTTCCCAGACCAGGGCTCGAACCCGCGTCCCCTGCATTGGCAGGCAGATTCTCAACCACTGCACCACCAGGGAAGCCCCTGGACACTGTTTTTGATGCCAGGATTTCAGCAGTACACAGAAACAGTCCCTGCCTGTGTGGAGCTTCTGTTTTAGTATGGGGAGACAGGCAACAAACACATCCATATGTCAATATAATGAGTGCCGAGGAGAAGCAGCAGAGTAAGGGTGTCAGGGTATGTTTGTGGGGCATTGTTATTTTAGCTAAAGACGATTGGAGAAGGTCTCTTTGGGGAGGTGGCATTTCAGCAGAGACCCGAAAGAACTAAGTGACCAAGCCATGTTGGTATCTGAAAGAAGAACGTTTCAGGTAGGGGTGACGCCAAGTCCAAAGGCCCTAAGGTGGGACTGCATGCTGTGACACCAGTGTAGAAGAGAAGTCGAAGGTCAGTGTGGCTGGAGTAAAATGAGTAGGAGAATAGTAAGAAATATGGTCAGAGACAGATGGGGGGACGGCGGGTGGGGATGTGCTGATCATGTAGGGCGTTATAGGCCATTGTGAGGACTTGGCTTTTACCAAGCAAGATGGGGAGCCATTTGAGGGTTTTTAGCAGACAGTGATGTGATATGACGTGATATAACTTAAGTTTTAACAGTGCCTGGCTGCTGTTTGGATAACATGTACATGGTAAAGAAGTAGTAGTAGCAGCAGCAGAGTAGTAGGAATAATGGCATTTGAAGTCCAGGAGAAATCAGGCTTTTAGGATGGGTATCTGGTGTATACCTTGTATCTATATGCCCGTGTTGATTTTCCTCCCCTATAAAATTTAAGTGTTCATGTAACACCTCAAGTCATAAAGGAAGGATCCTTTAGTCTTTTCCATATTCTTACTTCTTCCTTTTTATTATATATTACTTATTATATTTTTTTACTGTATCATTATTTCTTATTCTTCATTACCTGTTAAAGTATTCTCATTACCTTTAGACACAAACTGATATGTCTGTTTTACAAAGTATTATTGCTTGCTTAGCTAACATACATAATGAGAAAGAGGGTCTGTCAGATTCATGCAATACGCTTGAGCACCAAGTATATTTTCGATGCTACTAGACACAGGACAAGGGGAACGAAAAGGTAGACCATTTGCCTGCATCCTCTTGGAGATTACGTACCAGAGCAACAATTTGAGCTCTTGTTTGTCTTGTCAGCCTAAGAAATTTATTTTCAGAACCTTGATAGAAAGGGTACTGTCAGCCCTAATGACATTCAAAGTCCTCATTTCAAATATTCAGGGTAGAAAATTCAAGACTCAATATAAAACAAAAGGATTGGATTAGCAGACTCTTCCTGAAATGAAAAGAAGCCTAAGATATAAAATATAAATACAAAGCTGCTCTGGTGGTGGAGGTGTCTGGAGGCCTGCTTGCTCTTCTCTCCTGCCCATCCCTATGCACCGCCTCCCCATCCCTATGCACCACCTCCCCCTGGTTCCTAAGGCACTGTCTCAGGACCTCTAGGGTTTATGCAAGCATACTGTGAAAACTGGAACCAGACTATCCCTAAGGCCCCCGCCCATGAATGAACATTAGGGATAACGGATACAAGGAAATCAAGCAAGAACTTGATATTTATTTATGCTAACAAATCTCCAAGAGGAGTGTGAATTAAAAAACATAAGTCAATAAACCCCATGTAAAATAGCCTTTACATGGAAAACAATTGATGGTCCTTTTTAAACCAATTTTTCCTTGTATCAGTACCTTAGTGCAAAATTTTGGCCTAGGGAGATTTTAGCCCAGAGTCCTCCCAATAGGGCTTCTTGTAAGACTCCTCATGCTCCCTCTCAGCCTCATTTTTTTGTTGTTGGCATCTTCTGGACTCAAAAGAGGTTGATAGAGAAAAGTCTGGTAACCTTCATTTTCACTCCATGGAGGAGTAAGGGTATTGTTTACATTTATTGATCTTAAGTTAAATGACAGTAGGTATGGACCAAAAGGGATATCTCAAAAGCTATAGAGGAAAAATGGCCAAGAGCTATGGAAAGGAAACCACAGGAGGTGCCACTAAAATTGTTGAGGGCCATATGCTGCCATTTCTTGAAAAGAATGGCAGAGCAGGTCATGACAGCAGTAGGGAAAAGGAAATACTACATGGGAATGACTGCATAAGTACTGAAAATATCCAAGGCCCTGTTCAGATAGTTTATCTGAATGCTTACACAGATCACAAGGCAAATCAAGAGTATCCAGCCCAGGGCTGGTTTTGTGATTGGCTTCCCTAAAACAGCTGCTCAAGGCAACGTCCAAACTTGATACCTGACACAGAAAGTGAACCAACAGAAGAGCAGATGAGACTATACACCCTAGGTTACTCTGGTCATCCCGAGGTCCCACTATGAAGACAAGTAAGTGGAACTGATCACAATACACAGGGCAAAAAAGATGAATCCTGCAATAAAAGAATTGAATTACTATTTTTAGCACTTATATAAGAAATGCTAAAGCTATTTGACAATTAAATCATTACATTCTTAACACCTTAACAAGTGAGCAGCAATTGAGCAATTAGCTGTTTAATCTATGAATTAAAAGTTGTATATCTAAAGCTGTCTTGGAAAAATCCCTCAAAAAGGCAAAGCCTATACAATATAATTATGCTACACAGAAATACATAGAAGGGATAATTAGGATATGGCAAACCAGGATTCAGAGGTACTGACCAGGAACTCCAGATGAGCAAAAGGGCCAACAGAATTTTGAGATGTATCTGCAATATAATAATAATAGCTATGCTTTATTGAGGGTATGCATACTGCTTGCCACACAGTGTACTAAGTATTTTACATTGGATCATCTTTTTAAAAATTAACAATTCTGTGTGAGAGGAGCTATTATCATATTCATTTTACAGATGGAGAAGCTGAAGCTCGGAGAAATTATTCAAGGTTAGGAATAGGATTTGAGCCCAGGCAGTTTGACTCCAGAGCTCATGGACCGAAATACTATACTAAACTTCCTCCTAAAGTGTTTAAAGATAGGAAGTAATGTTTCTCTAGAAGGTGGGGCCAGAATGACGGGAACATTTCATTCTAGAGATGCCATCATAGAGTGGAAAGAGCCGAAGTTTTAGAGTTAGGCAGAACTGGGTTCAAATCTTGACTCGGCCAGTACCTGCGTGACATTAGGGAAGTCACTTAACCTCTGATCCTCAGTTTCTTTATAAAAAGCATAGATGGTAATGCCTACCTCACAGGGTTGAAAAATGAGGTTGCATGTAAAGTGCTTGGCACACTGTAAGTACTTTAATGTAGCTATTATTTATTATTATTCAGAACTGAGCAACTTTGATCATCCTGGCAGAGTTGTTGTCTGGGAGAACAAGAAAAAAGCAAGAAGTCACTTCATGAAGCTAACTAGTTGATAAAGTGGCAGAGCTAAAGGAGCAAGTAATGTTAAGTTTGAGTTTTATGTTGCAATCAATGGATAGCTGTTGGAGAATTTTAAAGTGGAATAATATAATATTTGTACTTGTTTCATGACAAAAGTACTACCTGCATGTTTTAAAACTTTCAAACAATATAGAATTGCTTACGATAAATGAAAGTCCTCCCCTTACCCTCATATATGCATTTAGAAAGATCATTTTCACAGCTATATGGTAGTTGGATTAAGACTAGGAGAATAGTAAGGGTATTTCGTTAGTTCAGGCAAGAGACTGTGGAGGATTGAATTCAGATAGTGGAAGTGGGGATGGACAGGAGGGGACATGTTAGGAATATGAGGGAGCTGTGAGAGAAATCTGGAGTAAAGTGGAGAGGGAGTAAAACAGATTATAGGGAAAGAGGTAGGGGATAGAATAATGTGCCAGTGAGACCATGCCTTGGGATTCAAAGGGCAGCAAAAGTGACCGGGAAGAGAGGGAGATAACACAACTGATCACGTTGAACAGGCTTCAGAGAGGAAGTTACACAAATGGCCATCCCCATGGGTAACCCCTGGAATTTATTGCTGCCCTCCAATTTGAGGAACATAAGCATATCGCCAAAGTCACAAGATTACACACAATGTTCTATAAACTTTTCACGGGAAAAGTTAGAAACAAGCCAAGAGGAAAAAAAAGATAAAATATCATTTGAGTTTTAAACTGTATTCTGATAAGGTAAGGAGGAATGAGTAGAAAGACAAAAAGGAAAAAGGAAAAGTGGGGAGGCAGGGAGTCAGCAGTACAGTCATCCCTACAGGGGGATTGGTTCCAGGACACCCCCCCACCTCTGCAGATACCAAAATATTCAGGTGCTCGAGTCCCTTATATAAAATGTAGTATTTGCATATAACTTACACACATCCTGCTGTATGTATATTTTAAATCACCTCTAGATTACGTATAATGCCCAATAAAATACAATGTAAGTGCCATGTAAATAGTTGCCAAAGTTCAGGAAATTAAAAGTTTTGCTCTTTGGCACTTTCTGGATTTTTTTCCGAATATTTTCAATCTGCGGTTGGTTAAATCCACAGATGTGGAACCTGTGGATACAGAGGGCCTACTGTATTTGTTAAACTGTCCTTCAGACCTATAGTTATTTCCTTAAAGCTTAAACCATTTGCTACATAACATGACTGACCTGTGTACTAAACCAGTATTGTTCAAATTAAAAATCTCAGGTGGTCATGATATTGCTAGATGTACCTTGTCACTACAAAGGAAACATTATCAACACGGCTTAGTTGTTTTTCTCAACAGCTCTCCATCATTATGTGGCAGCATACACCACCAGGTTGAAAGAGCTGATCCCCATTTTTCAAGCACTTTCTTTTTTTTCTTTCCCTTAGGCAGGTCCCAGGGATGCTTCATTTTCTTCTTTTTTTCTTGAAGCTGCCAACACTTTGAGGTTCTTCCCATCAGATTAACTATAATTCCTAATCACTCCATTCTCCACAAGGCAAGCATATAGGCTCTTAGCATAGTAAGGGTTTTGCTTTGAATCACCATGGGAGAATGGACATGGGACAATATGCAGAATAAATACAGGGAAGTTACAAAGGTTACAGAATTTTACAAATTTCTAACAGTCAACTCTGATTCATATTCCCTTCCTTACTGATATAGTGATTACCAAGATCTCCTTCGGTCTTTATTCTTTAGTGGGCTTTCAGCTTCCCCACTTCACACAACTCAGAAGCGAAAAAAGAAAGGGTTATTAATTTTGTCTACATAAAAAATTATGAACAGCAAAAACTTCCATAAGCAAAGTTAAAAGAAAAACAAATGGGGAACAAATATTTGAAACTTTTCTACAAAGGACCTAATTTACTTCTTATATAAAGGGCTCCTACAAGTTAATAATAAAAGAACAATCACTCGATAGATGGGCAAAGGATATAAAGAGACAGCACAAAGAAATAGAAATGCAAATGGCTCTTGAACATGTGAAAAGATGTTTATATTTAAGAGAAATTTTTAAAACCTGCACTGAGATATCATCTTTGTGGGTGCAAGGAAGCAGGTACTCTTTACTGGTCAGAATGTAAATTGGTACCACCTCCATGGACAGCAGTTTAGCAATATCTACCAAATTGATAGATGTATAAACCTATTCCAGAAATCTGACTTCTAGGAACTCATCCTGCAGATATACTCACATGTACAAAATGAGGAACCTCTTTATATACCGAGATGGAATGAGCTCCAATACATATTGTTAAATTAAAACAGCAGTATTTAAGACACAATATGCTACCATTTGTACAAAAGGGGGGGATTAAAATACATGTACACATTTGCTTGAATAAGCATAAATTATCTCTTGAAGGATATTGTTAACATTGATTGCAGGGAGAGGAACTGGGTGGTTAGAGAGTAGGAGTGAGAGGGAGGCTTTTTACTATATATCTTTTCTCTATGCCTTTTGAATTTTGAATCATGTGACTATATTACTTATTCAAAAATTAATATTATTTTTTTGGAAGAAAAATCAAACTCTCATTTTTATATATCCTTGTACCCAGTAGTTTGTAGATCCTCTTGGATTTTTCTAGTAGAAAATTAAAAACACATACCATCTGTAACAACATTGCTTTTGTTTCTTTCTAAGCCTTACACTTTTTGGTTTGTTTTGCTTTATTCACGGGCTTCCAGTACAATAGTGAGTAGAAGCAGTGCTGGTCAGCATCCTTGTCATTTTCCTGACTCTTCTATTTGCTCTTCTAAAAAATTAATATTATGTTAAAAATAAAATTTCTCCCCACTTCAGAACTCTGAGCTCTGTACTAAGAAGCGGAGAGGTGATGGAAACCACTTCCAGGGATAAAAATCCTATATCTCAGCTACAGTAATTTCAGATGCCCACTAGTTGCAAATAGATTATTTATGTATCTAAGGAGCTCAAGTAGGGATGGGATAAGGGGGGAGGTGAGTAAGGCATTCACCTTGTGTGCAAAATTTAAGGGGATGCCAAAAAACTCAGTGATCAAGATAAATACTTTAATGCAATATTTTAAAAATCAAAATTAGTGCAAAAATTCATGATGAACAAAACGTCAAAATTTTAAATAAACACAATGCCATACTGAGCCATACTGGAGTGTGAGGAAAAAGGAAAAATGTGGGCCCCATATACGTGTTTTTGTGTATTCTTGAATGGTTAATTTTTTCCAGAACATTAAAGCAGTTGAAAAAATGTTGGAAAAATTGAAAAGTAGATACATTACAAGTCACAGCATTAAGTATAAATATTTTATCAACACTAAAAGCAGAGTTAAATTTTACTTTCCTGCCTTTAATGGAAGCAAATTCATCAATAATATTTTCATTAAAACCAATAATAGTCTCATTAAATATTTTCTTAGGCCTAATAAGAATATATAGAATTTGGGGGAAGTGCTAGTAATCTAGTGGGATTTAAATGCAATGTAGGGGCTTCCCTGGCACAGTGGTTGGGAATCCGCCTGCCAGTTCAGGGGACACGGGTTCGAGCCCTGGTCGGGGAAGATCCCACGTGCCGTGGAGCAACTGGGCCCGTGCGCCACGGCTGCTGAGCCTGCGCTCTGGAGCCCGCGAGCCACAACTGCTGAGCCCGTGTGCCACAGCTACTGAAGCCCGCGTGCCTAGAGCGCATGCTCTGCAACAAGAGAAGCCACCTCAATGAGAAGCCCGCGCACAGCAACAAAGAGTAGCCTCCGCTTGCTGCAACTAGAGAAAACCCGCGCGCAGCAACGAAGACCCAACGCAGCCAAAAAATGTTTTTAAATAAACAAAATAAATTTATAAAAATAAATAAATAAATAATGCAAGGTGGATATTGGAGAATCTCTGGAAATAAGGATCACAAGGTAGACATGTACTATTTAGTTATGCCATGTTAAGGAGTTTAGATTTTATTTTGAAGGTGATGGTGAACCTCTAAAGTATTTCAAGCACATGTTTTAGGAAGATTACACTCACACCAGTGCCAAGGGCTGAAAAAGGACAATACTGGAAGTAGGGACCTGATAGATTTTTAAGTCAGAAATGTAATTCCAAGGTAGATAGGGTAAGTTTTGATGACTAAATAAGAGGAGCAAGGGACTTCCCTGGTGGTCCAGTGGTTAAGACTCCGCGCTTCCACTGCAGGGGGCGTGGGTTTGATCCCTGGTCGGGGAACTAAGATCCTGCAAGCCACGCAGTGCGGTCAAAAAAAAAAAGGGAAAAAATGAGGATGACCCACCATTCAAGATTCGCCCATTTACCACCTGTTGTGTATCCGTATTACACATTTGTTCTTGAAATGTGTGAAAGGAAATATATTACTCTCTCCTTTCTAAGAAGCATGCCAAGCACCTTTTATTTTTGTAGCTGAACTCACTAAAAAAGTTGAGGATCGTTAATCTGGTCAATTTTCTCATATTAAAAATGACCTGGGCTTCCCTGGTGGTGCAGTGGTTGAGAATCTGCCTGCCAATTCAGGGGACACGGGTTCGAGCCCTGGTCTGGGAAGATCCCACATGCCGCGGAGCGACTAGGCCCGTGAGCCACAATTGCTGAGCCTGCGCGTCTGGAGCCTGTGCTCTGCAACAAGAGAGGCCGCGATAGTGAGAGGCCCGCGCACCGCAATGAAGAGTGGCCCCCGCTTGCCGCAACTAGAGAAAGCCCTCGCACAGAAACGAAGACCCAACACAGCCATACATACATAAATAAATAAATAAATAAATAAATAAATAAATAAATAAATCCCACCCATAAAATAAATAAATAAATAAATAAATAAATAAGACCCATCCATAAAATAAATAAATAAATAAGACCCATCCATAATATATATATATGACATATGTGAAATGTATCCTTCTCACCCTCACTATAGTCCTTTTCAACAAAGTTCTTTTCAAGAAACTGGCACAAAATCTGGTATTCTACCAAATATGCCAAGATTAGGATAAAAGAAAAAAGGCAGCAGGCCTCAGATAACTGGTAGGTTGACAGTTTTGTTTTCTTTTTTAGGCAAGCAGAAATATTTAAAGATGATGAAATAGGGCAGAAAAATCCATTTACATTCTTCCATGAAAGAAAGGAGGATGACCTTCTAAATAAGAATTTTTAAAATTGAAGTATAGTTGATTTACAATATTATACTAGTTTCAGGTGTACAGCACAGTGATTCAGTATTTTTACAGATTATACTCCATTAAAAGTTAGTACAAGATAATGGCTGTAATTCCCTGTGTGGTACAATATATCCTTGCTGCTTATCTATTTTATGCATAGTAGTTTGTATCTAACATCTAAGACAATGCTGCCTGCCATCCTAGGATTACTTACCTTTAAAAATAATCTTTGATATCCATTTTCAGTAATGCGGTGGCCAAAATAACCTGAAAGTCCAACCACGTTACAAAACACTTGGAAATACAGAATAAAATATAACATCCTTTTAAATGTATAGCTGAGTTTACAGGTAAGTAAAGGAAATCACTAGGGGTTGAAACACATAGTGGAAAACCGAACACAAGAACATTTAGGGACTTCCCTGGTGTCGCAGTGGTTAAGAATCCGCCTGCCAATGCGGGGGACACGGGTTCGAGCCCTGGTCCGGGAAGATCCCACATGCCGCGGAGCAACTAAGCCCGTGCGCCACAACTACTGAGCCTGTGCTCTAGAGCCCGCGAGCCACAACTACTGAGCCCGTGTGCCACAACTACTGAAGCCTGCGCACCCTAGAGCCCGTGCTCCACAAGAGAAGCCACCGCAATGAGAAGCCCGCACACCGCAACAAAGAGTAGCCCCCGCTCCCCGCAACTAGAGAAAGCCCGCGTGCAGCAACAAAGACCCAACGCAGCCAAAAATAAATAAATAAATTTATTAAAAAAAAAAAAAGAACATTTAGTGAATGTTGAAGTTTTAGCCGCTCTGATGGTGTGGTGCAAGTGGCTTGGTTATCTCACAGAGTAGGGTGCTTAGATTCTGATGCCCATGTAGAGGCAGGAGACAGAGCCTTGGGCCTAAGTAAGGCAGAGAGTTGGAGCTGGGACACCTGTAGAAAGTTGGAACTTTCAAAGGACTACATCTTCAGTAAGGGTGAACTAGACAAAAAAATCCATTCACTAGTATCGAGAAACAACCTGGGATCTGGGAAGGTGGAAAAAAGGTCTTCCCACGAGGATTTGTATCCTCAAGCCTTCTTTCGCATGGGTTTGAGATTCAAAATGTATACTTCTTGCACAGTCCAAGAATCCTCCAGATCCAAAAAGTAGCACAAAGTGGGTCCTAGCTGTTGATATCCCTCAAACTACTTGGCAGAAGCAACATAAAACAGCTCTAAAGGGACAAATCCTCCACAAGATCCGCACAGGTAAAGCTACACTGAACATGACTTACAATAAAAAACTATAAAACACATGAAGAAACACCCCGCCATAAGCCAATGTCTCAAGATACAACAGCAGGATTAGACCCCAAATCTTCAGATAATAGAATCATCTAATGCACACTGTAAAATAACTATGCTTAAGATTAAAGACATAAGTGAAACATGAGAAAAAAACAAGACGCTATTTTTTTAAAAAAGACCAAGTAGTTTTGAAAGAGAATTCTAGAAATTAAAAAAGAAAGTTTTAATATTAAAAACTCAATGGATAGATTAAACCATAGATTGGGCACAGCTAAAAAGTGGTAAACTGGAACACATCTACAAAATATAACACAGAGAAATAGATAAATAATTAAAAATATGAAAGAGAGGTAAAGAGACATAGAGGACAAATGGAAAAAAAAGTAATATTCAAAGAAGTAATGGCTGAGAGTGTTACAGAACTGAAGAATTAAAGATGTGAATTCTCAGATTCAGGAAGTATGAGTCCTGAGCAGGAAAAATACAAACTAAATTCACATTTAGACCATTTTGGTGTATCTTCAGAACATCAAAACAAATGATCATAATGATAATACTTAACATTTCCTGTGTGCCAGGATTGTTCTCAACACTTTACTCAAAAGACAATCATTTTAATATATTGGCATATTTTTCTTCCAGTCTTTTATCCATGCATGTTTATGTACATATACAAAAATTTCGAAGACAAATAAGAATAATACTACACATATAATTTTGTATTCTATTTTTTTACTCAACATCTTTCCATAATCATTTTCCTATGTCATTAAGCAGCAGCAGCAGCAACAAAGGCACAAATAACAGCTAACATTTTAGTGTCGTGGTTATGAACATGGGTTTTGAAGCCAAACTTTCTGTGTTTTAATCCCAGCTCACCACTTACTAGCTGTATGACCTTGGGTAAGTGACTCGTCCTCTCTCTGGTCCCATTTTCTCATCTGTAAGAACCTACATCCTAGAGTTATTGCGAGTTACTATTAACTAAGCTATCTGCCAGGCACTGTGCTAGACGCATGAATAATCTCATTTAATCCTCACAAAATCCCTGTGGGTTAAAACTGTTATTGCCCCTATTTTACAGATGAGAAAAGTGGGGCTTAGAAAGACTAAGTGATTTGCCCAAAATCACATAGCCAGTGATGGTGCTTCAACTTGAATTCAGATGTCTCCAAAACCTATACTCTTGATTGTCATGCTACACTCTTCTTCAATATGTTTGAATGGCTTCATAGTATGTAGAGATCATAAAGCTCATCACAATATTCCCCAAATGTTGCACATTTAGATCTTTTCCACTTATTTCCTATTACAAATAACCCAGTGAAGAACATCTTTGCCCATAAAATGTTGTGTGCACTTCAGATAAACCCCTTAGGGTAGTTATTCTGAAGTGGACTTAGACTAAGTATGAACATTTTAAGGCTCTTAATATAAGCTGGCAAACTGCTTTCCAGAACTTTGGTAGTTTATGAGAATAAGGTTAAATATTTTTTCATATTTAATATTTCATGCTTTGACCATGTTTCTTCAAAGACGTTCATTTTTCTAATTTGTTTGTATGCTAAATAGTTATATATTATGTTATGGTATATACATTATATGTTATATGTATATATTTGCATGTTATATATAATATATATTAAGTTATATGTTTTATAGTTATATAGTATGGATATTAGCCAGTTTTATCATATAAATTTTTAATAAACTTTTTATTTTAGAATAGCTTTAGACTTTCAGAAAAGTTGTGAAGACAGTACAGAGTTTTCATATACTCCACACCCAGTTTCCTCTATTGTTACACCTTACATTAGTATGGTACAGTTGTCACAACTAATGAACCAATACATTATTAACTAAAGTTCATACTTTATTCAGGTTTCCTTATTTTTTTTTTAGCCTAATGTCCTTTATCATCCAGGATACCACAGTACATTTAGTCATCATGTCTCCTTAGGCTCCTTTTGCTGTGGCTGTTTTTGCCTGTTATACTATTTTTTGCAAATCTTTTACTTCCAATTTATAATTTGCCTTTCTCATGTATGTGTTTTTTTTCTGATGCATATAAAAAGTAAATTGTATTTTCTTCTGTGATATCTTCTCCTGTATTTATACTTAGGAAGTTCTTCCCCATATCAGATTGAGGAAAATGTTTACCTATATAATTTCTTATTGTTTCATATTTTCACTTTTATGTTTATATCTAACTCACTAGTCCACATGGAATTTATTTTGGTATATGGTATGAAGGAGGCAGTCTAATTTACTTTTTCCCAAATAGTTACCATTTCTCTGAGCACCATCTTATGAATTCCTTCCTTTTCCCACTGATTTGTGATTCTCTATTACCTATTAAGGTTTGTTTCTGGGCTGTCTATTCTTTTCCACTGTTAGGATGACCAATCATCCCAGTTTGCTCAGGACCGTCTCAGTTTTAGCACCAAAAGTCCCATGTCCTGGGCAACCCCTCAGTCCTGGGCAAACCCCCCATTGGATAGCGTGGTTGGTCAACGTATCCACTGTCTTTTCTTGTGCCATTGCTATGCTCTCTTATTTACTGTTGCTTTATAATACATCTTAATATCTAATAGAGCAAGTACCTGTCACTGTTCTCTCCAAAAATTGATTGTTTCTCCTTCTAGATGAAATTCAGAATATTTTACCAAATCCCAAAATAAAAATTCTAGTGGGATTGCGTTACAGTTACAAATAATTTGAGGACAGACATTTTTGCAATATTGAGTCTTCTCATGCAATATGGAATGCCTCTTTCAAGTCTTCTTTCATGTTTCTCATCAAAGATTCAAAGTTCTTTTCCTATAGGCCCTTACATACATTTAATTCCTAGGCAAGCTAAAATCTTACACTGCTATATTAAATGGGATCTTTTTTCCTCCATTATATTTTCTAAATAATTTTAAAAATATTTTTATGTATATCCACAGAATTTTACCTAAATGCATAAATGTGAATTATACACATGCTTTATTTAATAACCACAGCCTTTTTTTTCTTTTGTTTTTTGCTTGGCTACCCCAACTCTTCTCCACTTCTACCCCTGCCACACATGTTAATAACCTAATATGTATCTTTCTGTTTTCCCCATACTTAGAGAAATCTATACAGATAGATATAGATAGATGATAGAAGATAGATAGATAGATAGATAGATAGATAGATAGATAGATAGATAGATAGATAGATGATAGATAGGTAAATATGTTTTTTGGTCATTGATTTTTTTGTGTACTTTTATTTATTTTTAACATCTTTATTGGAGTATAATTGCTTTACAATGTTGTGTTAGTTGCTGCTGTATAACAAAGTGAATCAGCTATATGTATACATATATCCCCATATCCCCTTCCTCTTGAGCCTCTCTCCCACCCTCCCTATCCCACCCCTCTAGGTGGTCACAAGGCATCGAGCTGATCTCCCTGTGCTATGCAGCAGTCATTGATTTTTTAAAATGGAATCATATTATATGCATCAGTAGATATTTCCAGATTGTTTACCATGGCTATAACACTAAATATTTCTGCCATCAATGTGTAAGAACACCTGTATGGGAAAAAGCACTCTTTCTCCTGTGTTTCTCCTTTACTCTCATACTACTACCACACAATATCTCTGACACCAGATGTGTGGTTTTTCCACACATCAAGCAATTCTCTGACCAGATGGGTGTCCTACAATTCAATTTAGTCCTAACGCTATCTACTTAGTGTCAGATCTCACAAATTAAGGGTTCAGTCCCACAAGACTCCCCCTACTTCAGACACCAGTTGAAAGTCCCAGCTTGTCACCTGTACTTCTCACTGACCAGCTAAAAATCGGGATTCTGATGACCCCTCCTTGGGTTTAATATCGATAATTTTATGTTTACCAGTTTATGATAAAGGATATAATAAAGGATATGAATGTACAGCCAGATGAAGAGATACATAGGGCGAGGTCTAGAAGGGCACTGAGCACAGGGGCTTCTGTCCTCATGGATTTGGGATGCGGCACCCTCCCAAACTTCTAATCATGGTTTGGTCTTTCTGGTGACGAATTCCCATCCTGAAGTTATTCAGGAGCCCACTAAGAGTTGCCTCATTAGAACAAAAGACATTCCTATTGCCCAGGAAATTACAGGGGATTTAGGAGCTCTGTGCCAGGAACCAGGGGCAAAGACCAAATATTAGAACAAAAGATGCTACTGGTGCTCTTATCACTTAGGAAATTTACAAGGGTTTCAGGAGCTCTGTGCCAGGAACTGGGGGCAGAGACCAATATATATATTTTTCTATTATTTCACAGTATTCTTTTTCCCAGATATCCACCAGCAATAAATTTTTGCCGCTCCTAAACCACCCAAATGTCCATCATAGGAGATTTGCTGGGTAAAAGATGGCACACTGGAACAATGGAATACCATGCAGCTGTAAAAAGAAATTAGAAAGTTTCTATATACTGCTATGGAGTGATCTCCATTAAGTGAAAAAGCAAGGCGCACAACAGTATTATGAAAGAAAGTGGGAAAATAAGAACATATACAAGTTTGTTTATGTTTTCAAAAATAAACAATGGAAGTATAAACTAAGAGCTAATAAAAATTGTTACCTCTAAGAAGAAGAAGGAACAGTCTATTGGGGGTCAGGAATGAAAGCTAGACTTCTCTGAATGTGCCTCTAGTTTTGACTTTGGAATCATGTAAATGTTTTTCACAATTATAACAAAAATTAAACAAAAAACTCGCTAAAATTTTAAAACAAAATAAATACAACAAATTACATATATATCAGTTGTTGGCAGAGCAACACAGAATTATTCCATGTTTCTTTAAGGCACAGTAATTTGACTCAACTGGTGGGATAGACCCCGAAGAGAAAAAAAATCACAAAGAAATCAAATTACTTTCAATAACCGTATTTGTTAGCAATAGTACTGGAATTGTTATTTTAAAACTATAAGATAAAAAAAAAACAAAACTATAAGATATGTATTGTAGAATAGAGTAAATAAATAATTATGTCAATGTCATTAGCAACTGAGATTTCAGCATGAGAAAAGGGACACAAATATAAAATCAAAGCAGTTGAGAACAAATTCTATAATTTCAATTTTGAGCTGAAAATATCAGAATGAACTGATTTATTTTTCTCTTTCTAAAAATATACTTTTAATGTTTTTATAGTTGAATACATCTATCTCTTCTTTTACATAACTTCCAGATATACAGCCTTTATTAGAAAGATTTCTTCTGCCCCTGCACTGTACCCACAGTCTACCAGACTTTCCATGTTTACCATTTTACTTTTATATTAAGTATTAAACTATCTGGAATTTATTTTTCAAAAATGTGTAAGAGGGCTTCCCTGGTGGCGCAGTGGTTGAGAATCTGCCTGCCAATGCAGGGGACACGGGTTCGAGCCCTGGTCTGGGAAGATCCCACATGCCGTGGAGCAACTGGGCCCGTGAGCCACAACTGCTGAGCCTGCGCGTCTGGAGCCTGTGCTCCGCAACAAGAGAGGCCGAGATAGTGAGAGGCCCGCGCACCGCGATGAAGAGTGGCCCCCGCTTGCCGCAACTAGAGAAAGCCCTCGCACAGAAACGAAGACCCAACACAGCCAAAACTAAATAAATAAATAATAAAAATAAAGGAATTCCTTTAAAAAAAATGTGTAAGATAAGAATACATTTTAATTTTCTTGCAAATGGATAGCCAATTGTGCCAGTATCAATTATCAAATAATCTATACTTTTCCCACTGAACTGAACTATATTGTCTTGGTCATACATTAACTTTTCACATATCCTGGTGTCTCATTTTGGATTTACTATTCTGTTACACTGATCTTTTTGTCTAATCTTATATTAATATTATGTTGATTTGATCACAATGGCTTAATAGCATTTCCTAATACCTGGCAAGACAAATCCTCCTTCAGTGTTCTTATTTTTCAGACTTTTCTTGACTACTCATTTTATCCAATTCTCCCTAAAAAATCTTGTTGGGATTCTATTTGGAATTGCATTACATTTATATATTAATTCTGGGATAACTGACATTTTTCCATTAGGTCTCCCCATTCAAGAATGTGCCTTTTCATTAGCTCACTAGATTGTCTTATATTTATAAAATATTTATAATGAAATTTTATAGGTTTCTTCATATAGATCCTGTGACTTTCTGGCTAAATATATTCCAGAGTATTTTATAGGTTCTTGAAAAAGTTTTTTTCCAGCTTTATTGAGGTATATATACTTGACAAATAAAAATTGTATATATTTAAGGTGTACAATGTGATGTTTTGATATACCTATATATCGTTAAATTATTACCACAATTAAACTAATTAACATATCCCTCATTTCACATAGTTATTATTTTTGTGTGTGTGTGAGAACACTTAAGATTAACTACATTTATTTAATTTTTAGTTTTTATTTAATCTTAATTAACTTAAATGTAAATAGCTACATGTGACTAGTAGCTACCATATCGAACAGCACAGGTCTATATTATCTAAAATAATGTTAAATAATAACAATAGTAGGAATGTCTTTATAGTCCCTGCTTTTAATCAAAATGGTTTTAACTTTTGCTACTTAGGATACTCTTTGTCTTGGTTTTTGGTAAACAGGCTGTTATATTTAGGGCTTTTTTCTATTCCTATTTTACTTAGAGTTTTTATTAGGAATTCCTGCTGAATTTTATCAAATTACTTTTACTATTTATTTATGTGATCATAGGGCTTTTTCCTTTAACTTGGTGGTATAATGGATTATGATGATAGATTTTCTATCTATCATCATAATAGGTACCATCAGAACAGGTACCAGATCTACCTGCTAGTGTTGGAGGGTGTCCCGCAGAGGCGGGGGGTGGCTGTGGCTCACCGTGGGGACAAGGACACTGGCACCAGAAGTTCTGGGAAGTACTCTTTGGTGTGAGCCCTCCCAGAGTCTGCCATTAGCCCCACCAAAGAGCCCAGGTAGGCTCCAGTGTTGGGTTGCCTCAGGCCAAACAACCAAGAGTCAGGAAACCCAGCCCCACCCATCAGCAGTCAAGCGGATTAAGGTTTTACTGAGCTCTGTCCACCAGAGCAACAGTCAGCTCTGCCCACCGCCAGTCCCTCCCATCAGGAAACTTGCGCAAGCCTCTTAGATACCCTCATCCACCAGAGGGCAGACAGCAGAAGCAAGAACTACAATCCTGCAGCCTGTGGAACAAAAACCACATTCACAGAAATATAGACAATATGAAAAGGCAGAGGGCTATGTACCAGATGAAGGAACAAGATAAAACCCCAGAAAAACAACTAAATGAAGTGGAGATAGGCAACCTTCCAGAAAAAGAATTCAGAATAATGATAGTGAAGATGATCCAGGACCTCAGAAAAAGAATGGAGGCAAAGATCGAGAAGATGCAAGAAATGTTTAACAAAGACCTAGAAGAATTAAAGAACAACAAAACAGAGATGAACAATACAATAATTGAAATGAAAACTACACTAGAAGGAATGAATAGCAGAAGAACTGAGGCAGAAGAATGGATAAGTGACCTGGAAGACAGAATGGTGGAATTCACTGCCGCAGAACAGAATAAAGAAAAAAGAATGAAAAGAAATGAAGACAGCCTAAGAGACCTCTGGGACAACATTAAATGCAACAACATTCGCATTATAGGGGTCCCAGAAGGAGAAGAGAGAGAGAAAGGACCAGAGAAAATACTGGAAGAGATTATAGTCAAAAACTTCCCTAACATGGGAAAAGAAATAGTCACCTAAGTCCAGGAAGCGCAGCAAGTCCCATACAGGATAAACCCAAGGAGAAACATGCCGAGACACATAGTATTCAAATTGGCAAAAATTAAAGACAAAGAAAAATTATTGAAAGCAGCAAGGGAAAAACGGCAAATAACATACAAGGGAACTCCCATAAGGTTAACAGCTGATTTCTCAGCAGAAACTCTACAAGCCAGAAGGGAGTGGCATGATATACTTAAAGTGATGAAAGAGAAGAAACTACAACCAAGATTACTCTACCCGGCAAGGATCTCATTCAGATTTGATGGAGAAATCAAAAGCTTTACAGACAAGCAAAAGCTAAGAGAATTCACCAACACCAAACCAGCTCTACAACAAATGCTAAAGGAACTTCTCTAAGTGGGAAACACAAGAGAAGAAAAGGACCTACAAAAACAAACCCAAAACAATTAAGAAAATGGTCATAGGAACATACATATTGATAATAACCTTAAACGTGATGGATTAAATGCTCCAGCCAAAAGACACAGGCTCGCTGAATGGATACAAAAACAAGACCCATATATATGCTGTCTACAAGAGACCCACTTCAGACCTAGGGACACATACAGACTGAAAGTGAGGGATGGAAAAAGATATTCCATGCAAATGGAAATCAAAAGAAAGCTGGAGTAGCAATACTCATATCAGATAAAATAGACTTTAAAATAAAGAATGTTACAAGAGACAAGGAAGGACACTACCTAACGATCAAGGGATCAATCCAAGAAGAAGATGTAACAATTATAAATATATATGCACCCAACATAGGAGCACCTCAATACATAAGGCAACTGCTAACAGCTATAAAAGAGGAAATCGACAGTAACACAATAATAGTGGGGGACTTTAACACCTCACTTACACCAATGGAAAGATCATCCGAAATGAAAATAAATAAGGAAACAGAAGATTTAAATGACACAATAGACCAGATAGAGTTAACTGATATTTATAGGACAGTCCATCCAAAAACAGCAGATTACACTTTCCTCTCAAGTGCGCACAGAACATTCTCCAGGATAGATCACATCTTGGGTCACAAATCAAGCCTCAGTAAATTTAAGAAAATTGAAATCATACCAAGCATCTTTTCTGACCACAACGTTATGAGATTAGAAATGAACTACAGGGAAAAAAACCGTAAAAACTACAAACACATGGAGGCTAAACAATACATTACTAAATAACCAAGAGATCACTGAAGAAATCAAAGAGGAAATCAAAAAATACCTAGAGACAAAAGACAATGAAAACACGATGATCCAAAACCTATGGGATGCAGCAAAAGCAGTTCTAAGAGGGAAGTTTATAGCTATACAAGCCTACCTCAAGAAACAAGAAAAATCTCAAATAAACAATCTAACCTTACACCTAAAGGAACTTGAGAAAGAAGAACAAACAAAACACAAAGTTTGCAGAAAGAAAGAAATTATAAAGATCAGAGCAGAAATAAATGAAATAGAAACAAAGAAAACAATAACAAAGATCAATAAAACTAAAAGCTGGTTCTCTGAGAAGATAAACAAAATTGTTAAACCATTAGCCAGACTCATCAAGAAAAAGAGGGAGAGGACTCAAATCAATAAAATTAGAAATGAAAAAGGAGACGTTACAACAGACACTGCAAAAATACAAAGCATCCTAAGAGACTCCTACAAGCAACTCTATGCCAATAAAATGGACAACCTGGAAGAAATGGACAAATTCTTAGAAAGGTATAACCTTCCAAGACTGAACCAGGAAGAAACAGAAAATATGAACAGACCAATCACAAGTAATGAAATTGAAACTGTGATTAAAAATCTTCCAACAAACGAAAGTCCAGGACCAGATGGCTTCACAGGTGAATCCTATCAAGCATTTAGAGAAGAGCTAACACCCATCCTTCTCAAACTCTTCCAAAAAATTGCAGAGGAAGGAACACTCCCAAACTCATTCTAAGAGGCCACCATCACCCTGATACCAAAACCCAACAAAGATACCACAAAAGAAGAAAATTACAGACCAATATCACTGATGAATATAGATGCAAAAATCCTCAACAAAGTACTAGCAAACAGAATCCAACAACACATTGAAAGGATCATACACCATTATCAAGTGGGATTTATCCCAGAGATGCAAGGATTCTTCAATATACACAAATCAATCAATGTGATACACCATATTAACAAACTGAAGAAGAAAAACCATATGATCATCTCAATAGATGCAGAAAAAGCTTTTGACAAAATTCAACACCCATTTATGATAAAAATTCTCTAGAAAGTGGGCATAGAGGGAACCTACCTCAACATAATAAAGGCCATATACGACAAACCCACAGCAAACATCATTCTCAATGGTGAAAAACTGAAAGCATTTCCTCTAAGATCAGGAAGAAGACAAGGTTGCCCACTCTCACCACTATTATTCAACATAGTTTTGGAAGTTTTAGCCACGGCAATCAAAGAAGAGAAAGAAATAAAAGGAATCCAAACTGGAAAAGAAGAAGTAAAGCTGTCACTGTTTGCAGATGACATGATACTATACATAGAGAATCCTAAAGATGCCACCAGAAAACTACTAGAGCTAATCAACGAATTTGGTAAAATTGCAGGATACAAAATTAATGCACAGAAATGCCTTGCATTCTTATACACTAATGATGAAAAATCTGAAAGAGAAATTAAGGAAACACTCCCATTTACCACTGCAACAAAAAGAACAAAATACCTAAGAATAAACCTACCTAGGGAGACAAAAGACCTGTATGCAGAATACTGTAAGACACTGATGAAAGAAATTAAAGATGATATCAACAGATGGAGAGATATACCATGTTCTTGGATTGGAAGAATCAATATTGTGAGAATGACTATACTACCCAAGGCAATCTACAGATTCAATGCAATCCCTATCAAATTACCAATGGCATTTTTTGCAGAACTAGAACAAAAAATCTTAAAATTTGTATGGAGACACAAAAGACCCCGAATAGACAAAGCAGTCTTGAGGGAAAAAAATGGAGCTGGAGGAATCCGACTCCCTGACTTCAGACTATACTACAAAGCTACAGTAATCAAGACAATATGGTACTGGCACAAAACCAGAAACATAGGTCAATGGAACAAGATAGAAAGCCCAGAGATAAACCCACGCACCTATGGTCAACTAATCTATGACAAAGGAGGCAAGGATATACAATGGAGAAAAGACAGTCTCTTTAATAAGTGGTGCTGGGAAAACTGGACAGCTACATGTAAAAGAATGAAATTAGAACACTCCCTAACATCACACACAAAAATAAACTCCAAATGGATTCGAGACCTAAATGTAAGACCGGACACTCTAAAACTCTTAGAGGAAAACATAGGAAGAACACTCTTTGACATAAATCACAGCAAGATCTTTTTTGATCCACCTCCTAGAGTAATGGAAATAAAAACAAAAATAAAGAAATGGGACCTAATGAAACTTCAAAGCTTTTGCACAGCAAAGGAAACCATAAACAAGACGAAAAGACAACCCTCAGAATGGGAGAAAATATTTGCAAACGAATCAACGGACAAAGGATTAATCTCTAAAATATATAAACAGCTCATGCAGCTCAATATTAAAAAAACAAACAACCCAATCCAAAACTGGGCAGAAGGCCTAAATAGACATTTCTCCAAAGAAGACATACAGATGGCCAAGAAGCACATGAAAAGCTGCTCAACATCACTAATTATTAGAGAAATGCAAATCAAAAATACAATGAGGTATCACCTCACACCAGTTAGAATGGGCATCATTAGAAAATCTACAAACAACAAATGCTGGAGAGGGTGTGGAGAAAACGGAACCCTCTTGCCCTGTTGGTGGGAATGTAAATTTATACAGCCACTGTGGAGAACAGTATGGAGGTTCCTTAAAAAACTAAAACTAGAATTACCATATGATCCAGCAATCTCACTACTGGGCATATACCCTGAGAAAACCATAATTCAAAAAGACACATGCACCCCAATGTTCATTGCAGCACTATTTACAATAGCCAGGTCATGGAAGCAACCTAAATGCCCATCGACAGATGAATGGATAAAGAAGTTGTGGTACATATATACAATGGAATATTACTCAGCCATAAAAAGGAACGAAATTGGGTCATTTGTTGAGACGTGGATGGATCTAGAGACTGTCATACAGAGTGAAGTAAGTCAGAAAAAGAAAAACAAATATCGTATATTAATGCATATATGTGGAACCTAGAAAAATGGTACAGATGAACCGGTTTGCAGGGAAGAAATTGAGACACAGATGTAGAGAACAAATGTATGGACACCAAGGGGGGAAAGCCAAGTGGGGGGGGGGTGGTGGTGGTGGTGTGATGAATTGGGCGATTGGGATTGACATGTATAAACTGATGTGTATAAAATTGATAACTAATAAGAACCTGCTGTATAAAAAAGTAATTAAAATAAAATTCAAAAATTAAAAAAAACCACAATGAAAATGATGGCTATATGTGTTCTGTGCAAGCTACTTTGACAAGACTGTTTCTTCAAGGAATGGATGTGATTGCTCTTTTGTAATGTTCTAGGGATTTGTTCAACAATACATCTAATAAAGATGAATACGAGTGCTAAAAAAAAAAACCCACAGTGAGATACCACTACATACCCATTAGGATAGCTGTTGTTTTTAAAATATGGAAAATAATAAGTGTTGGTGAGTAGGTGAGGATGTGGAGAAATTGGAACCTTGTGCATTGTTAGTGGGTTGTGAAATGGTGCAGCCACTATGGAAAACAGCTTGGTGGTTCCTCAAAATCTTAAACATTGATTTACCATATGATCCAGCAATTCAACTTCTAGGTATACAACCTGAACAATTGCAAGCAGGGGCTCAGATACTTGTACACCAATGTTCATAGCAGCATTATTCACAGTAGCCAAAGGTAGTAACATCCGAAATGTCCATTGGCAGATAAATGGATAAAGAAAATGTGGTATATCCATACAATGAAATATTATTCAGCCTTTAAAAGGAATGAGCTCTGATGCATGCTACAACAGGGATGCACCTTGAGAATATTATGCTAAGTGAAAGAAACCAGATACAGAAAGACAAATATTGCACAATTTCACTTATATGAGGTACCTGGAATAGGCAAATTCATAGACACAGAAAGTAGAAGTTACCAGGAGCTGGGGGGCGTGGGGGAATGGAGAATAACTGTACAACTGTTTAGGGGAAGTCTGAATATGTAGACATAGACACAGAGTCAAATAGAACTGAGCTTAAATTAAATATTGGCTCTGCCATTTACTAGATGTGTGACATGAGTCAAGATAACCTTTTAAAATCTCAGTTTACTCATCTGAAAAAAGCAAAAACAAAAACAAGAACAGGATCATAGTAACATCAAACTCACAAAGCAGTTGTGAGCATTAAATGAGATAATGCATGAAAAACACTTAGTAAAGAGCTTAGCACCTAATAAGTGCTTAATGATTATTAACCTTAGAACAGTTCCTGGCACATAACTCAAACTTCTTTTGAAGGAATACATGCAACTGCATATTTGCTATAATGATGAAATTGACTGAAGCCATAGTTAAGGGAGAGGGAGGAAGGCTTTGGAGGGGATGGGGGTTCAGAAGAACATATCAGAAAGACGGCAACATGACAGGACAAAACCCAGAAAAATATTCTGACAATATGACAGTATGTATATGACAGGTTTTTACCTGTACATCAGAGCTACTTCTTGGATCTGCTCTCCCCTACCAAGAGAAACCATAATTCGTACCTTTTCCTTTTTTTCACTTTTCATTCCATTCTTCCTCAAGAAGGGGCTGGAAATCTGGCAGTAAAGGAAAAAATTACATATATGTATGTTTGTGCCTTAATTTTTGCCTCCTTTCATGAAAGTCTTACCATAGTTTAAGCATTTAATAAATATTTCAAATCAAGTCTGGCATATTAGATTATCAATTAACATTTGTTGGATGATTTAATTTATAAGTAAGCAGTTACTTACTATGCTCCCCTCCTTCACCCATAGGGATACTCCCTGTGACACTTCTGTCAGAGCACTATTTTTATTTATCTATTATTTATATCTGATTCTCTTCACAAAAACTTTTGAAGCAGTTTTCAATGTTATTTACCACACCAGATAAAAATAATTAGGGATTGGGAGACAATGTGATGATTCAAAACAAGAGATCAACATATGCCAGTGAGGTTCACAGTTGTTAGAGGTGGGTTGCAAAATTGGTTCTGAGCTTCCTAGCAGCCATCAAAAGGAAAGTTAATTACATAATTCACATTGTCCAATGATTCAAAACACACAATTACTCGGGTATTTCAGTTACTGAGAATAGAAATTTTCCTTTGAGTTATTATTATTTTTGATATAAATGCCATCAAGAATTTTCTACAGTACATGAAAAACGAGTTTCATTGGTCCATTTTGTATTATAATCTTCAACATACCTCACCACATTATGCTAAAGTAAAGATCAGTGGATGAACTCTCAAAGGGACGAAAAACGGTTTTGTCTCGGTCTGAAGCTCTGGCAATTTAGCTCCACTGAAGGGAAAAAAAATATCACGTATCCAGAAGAAATGACTGTACAACAATTAGTCTTATAAAAATATTTATTCCTTACCATGAAGTTTAGATAAGTGAAGGCAACAGAGACTTCAAGTCTATAATCTCTAAGAGGTACCACTTAATGTCTCTAATATTACCCCTGTGTCTTTAAGAAGACCATTTTAGGAACGTTCTGGAAACTTTTAGGTCACATGACTAAATAGGAAGCCATTTTATTACCTCAGCGAGAGACCATGCAGCGCCCTAAGGGACGGCGCCGCGGTTCCTCAGGAAATGATTTAACACCAACTTCAACATCAGAAGTAACGAGCCTCCGATATTCCCAAACTGCCGTTGACCGTAGAGCTCAAACTGCCGGCGGTCTTGGCGTCCAAACTGCCATTTGTCTTGGCGCCCAAACTCCTGCCAGCTATGGCGCCCAAGCTCGTGCCGCCATCGGCAACCAGGCTGCTGCCAGAACCCCTCTGGAAAACTTACGAGAAGGGGAAGGTAAGTGGTTTTAAGATTTTTCCCGTAAGTTAAGGATCTGTGGGAGAAGCGAACTGCTAGAAGTTTATTTGAACCGTGATGCCCATTTAAGAGAAATAAGTGGAGTATGCTGTATCTCTGTCCAAAAGATGTAAAATAGTGACTTTGTTTCGAAGGGATCAGCTAATTAGTTTGGGCGCGGATTCTAGTTATTTAATGGGTTTGCGCGGTGGTGTAGTTGTCATCAGGTGAGGTGACAACTACACCAAGGAACAAATCGGTCCAACCTAAACGATTTGCGGAGCAACCGATTCTGCCACTCCTTTTACAGTTATCACTGTGTGCTGGTAAAACTCCCGTGGCCGTCCCAAGGGTCGTTCCTGTGTAAAGGGTATTTGTTCTGAAGCCTTGCTCCGCGAGGTCCTTGAGCGGCCACAATCAGCACCCTTCGAGTCTACCGCCCGGGCACGTGGCGAGCTGGCCGCCGCCCCGAGGCCATCCGCCTATCCGCGGTGGCGGAAGCGTGGGGAGGGGTAGCGCGGGAGGCTCCTACTTGTCGCCACACAGTCCGTCCGCCGCCCGGAGCGCACTCGCTCCCTCTGGAACCACCCTGTACAGAGAGGCCGTCCCGGCGCGAGTCGGCTGAGGAGCATGTGAGTCCGGCGGTCAGAGGGCTCTTGGCGCCTCGTTGGCGCCAAGGGCTGCGCGCTGCTCTTCCCTTCCCAGCCCACCTGGGGTGGCGCAAAGGCTTAGGGCCCCTTGGCCTGGTAGGAGGTTTTCTAGGGAAATGGGATCAAAGCCTAGGGCTGCGGTCTTCCCTTGGGAGCTTAGTGCACCTGGGATAAGGAGGGAGTGGTCATTGCCTCCAAACTGCAGCTAGCGGCTATGAAATTGAGAAACTACCAGTTTAGTTTTGTGCTGACTTGTGCTGCTGGGAGCTTGCGGTCAGGCGCCCTCCATTTAGTTATAATTCTGATTCCAATTCTAATTCCGATGAAGTGAGATGGAGCTGGCTGGGTGGGGGCGGTGAATGGTGGAGAGCGGTCCTGTTAATTTAATTAGGTATCAAAGAGTGCTTGCTGGAAAAATGTGGATGGCTTTTCTTAAAAGAAATATGATGCAACCAGTTCATTGTATAAATGCAGATAGCAAATCTAAAAAATCATTAAAACTCATTTCTACCAGGGGTGTCTACCTTCTCTGAAATGGTTCCAGTTCTTACATTCTTTCTTTCATAAGAGAGGAGTTGCCAGAAAGGCACTGAAATGAACAAAATGCCTTAGTCTTAATTCTGCTGAGAAATCTAAAAGTTACTACTGATCTGATAAAATCTTGCTTAGCAGCTAGTTCTTCAAATCTGTATTTCTGCTCCCAACCTTAAATGTTTGTTACTCTTATGTTAGGCAATGTACCCAGTCCCAAGATTTTTTATTCAATTTACTTTATTTTAATTAACTTTCCCCCTTACCTTTACATTTAGTTTTTGTATTTGTGTGTGTGTGTGTGTGTGTGTGTGTGTGTGTGTGTGTGTGTATAACTGTATGAAGCAGGAAAAGGAGAGAAATGGCTATCACAAATAATCAGTCTGTCTCTTTTTCTCCCTTTCTCTTTTTCTCTCTTTCTCTCCTCCCCCCCCCCCGCCCCGCCCTCCCATCCTGGGTGTCTGATTTTTCACTCCTGATTTCTCTTGTGCTTTCTATGCCTTTCTGGTAGTTTCTGAAGTCAGCCTAAAGGACTGAAATCATAACTGATGAATGATTTACCTGTAATAGGGTCTCAGACTCACTTGTATGAGGTTTTGTTTGTTTGTTTTTCCTTTTCTCTATTTTAACTGGTAGTGCTAAATATTCTTTGTCCTCCCCCCACTTTTTCCAATTTTTTTATTGAAGTATAGTTGATGTACAATATTATATAAGTTACAGGTGTACAATACAGTGATTCACAATTTTAAAGGTTATGCTCTGTTTATTGTTATTATAAAATATTGGCTATATTCCCCATGTTGTATATCCTTGTAGCTTATTTTATACCTAATAGTTTGTACCTCTTAATCCTCTACCCCTACATTTCCCCTCTCCCTTCCCTCTCTCCACTGGTAACCACTAGTTTGTTCTGTATATCTGTGAGTCTGCTTCTTTTTTGTTATATTCACTTGTATGTGTTTTTAAAAAAGGCTCCACTGCTTTTAAGTGAGATTCGAGTTCAAAACTCAGAACTCAATTAATGGTTTACAGAGTATTAGGAGCTATACATTATCTGGAGCTTTTCATCTAACTTAAATTATAAGATTTTATAACTTGGTGTATAGCATAGTGTCCTTAGAACATAAAAAAACTTTGTCAGTTTTCATATATGTACACTGCTTTTTTCCATTTATTTGTTTATTTGTTTATTTATTTATTTATTTATAGCTGCTCTGGGTCTTCACTGCTGCACGCGGGCCTTCTTTTTAGTTACGGCGAGTGGGGACCACTCCTCGCTGCAGCGCGAAGTCCTCTCATTATGGTGGCCTCTCCTGTTGAGGAGCACAGGCTCCAGGTGCGTGGGCCTCAGTAGTTGTGGCTCGCGGGCTCTAGAGCGCAGGCTCAGTAGTTGTGGCACATGGGCTTAGTTGCTCCACGGCATGTGGGATCTTCCTGGACCAGGGCTTAAACTCACATCCTCCACATTGGCAGGCAGATTCTTAACCACTGCACCACCAGCGAAGTGCCCTTTTTTCCATTTTTGAGAAAAACTTTCCTTAGAAGTAGTGTGGGCCCTAAAACTCAAAATGCAAGCCACTACAGATATATCCCTAATAGATGGAAAATAAGGTGAAAAAATGAAGATCAACTTGGAGATTATTCACTTTACAGAAGGTGCATTTTATATATATATGTGTGTATATGTATGTGTGTGTGCATATACATACATATATATATATATATGTATGTATATATATGGATTCATCGTAGGATTCCTTCAAATGGCTTTTAGAGGTATTTCACATAAGTGGTGGTTGTGAGGATTAAATGAAATAATAGACCTCAATGTAGAGCCTGGCACATGGAATGCATGTAGTAAATGTTAGTGATGAATAAATCAAATTAGATTTTACGTTTTTTCATTATCATCCCTTCAGAAATAAGTCTATTCCATGAAGTTAGATGTACTTATATAGATAGCCCAGCCATAAGACTGGGACTCCTAACTTTTCCCCGAGGTAGCTTGGAGCTGTTGATGTTGGCTTTAGAGTCATGAAAAGCTGCCTGCTCTCACACAGACTGTTTAATTCCTACCATTTTATTGATCATTAAGGTGAAATACTGAAAATTAAGCTCTGTTTCCTTCAAATTATCATAGAGCATTTCTGCCAGTGGTTTTTTGGGTTGATTTTGGCCTTTGGTTGGCAGTCTTCTCTGCAGAGGTATGTAGCTTGCTTTCTTTGGTAGTCACCACTGTATTGATGAGTTAATCCTTTACCGGAGAGTCTAAGAATATCAAGAAGACTAAATCATGTGTAACAGCTCTTACTTCATTTGTTATCATGTAATTAGTATTAACGTTGGAAAATCTGCACATATGGGAGGGGAGGTAAGGTGACTTTATAAATAATCAAGTTATGTCAAAAAAAATGTTTTGAAGCTGTACACATATCATTCCAGTGAGGGTTATCAGCAAGATATTGTATAATTTAACCAGTACTACCAGAAGTGGTCAGTAGAGGGACCAAGAGCAGTTTTTGGTAACTTTCTGTTGGTTTTGTTTTTGTTTTCGTGAATTCAAAAACAAGAGATGAGTAGAAGCCAGGATGAACCTCCTTGCGAACTTGAGGACCAGTTTATATTGCGTCTGCCTCTGGTAAGAAACCCTTGTATCTGAGGCCAAATATCTTCAGTGCGTAAGTATTAGCTCTGCTTGTATTCTGTAGCATTTCTGTTTATTTAAGGTAGGCTATAAAAACCAAGAACATTTGTTTCCCAGGAGTTGTGTTCTATTTAGCAATCCTATCCTAGCGTGTACTCTTTTAAGCAGCATTTCTTTTGTCCTGCACATGCCACCTACTGTGTGGGTTGATTTCCTGGCAAACAGGTGGGACAATGATGGATTCAGTCACTTATCACAGATGCCAACAGCCTTGCTCACTGGACAGCCAAGAAAAGACTCTTCTAAAAGAGAGTTCCTTTCTGTCACCTCAAAAGGGGCAATGGAGGGGTTAGCACTGTCTCCTCAAATTCATCATCATGCAAGGCTGTTGAAGCTCATTTCAGCATTGTGTTAGGGTCTCTTCCCCTATTGATACCTATATTTAAGTATTATTTAGTCTAAGAAAGGTATATTAAGGATGGGCTTCAGAAAGGTATTTCCCCAATTAAGGTTAATTAATATAGCCAGTAAACTGCAGCTAAGCCTTCCGTTAGCAACTACAACTTGAAGGGTAACAGTGAGAAACAGGAATGTACAGCTAGGAGAAGGCATTATCTGTAGCTACTGAAAGACAACAATGAGATTAGAGTCAACCTCATCCTAATTTGACTTACCCAGTGCACAGTATCTCATGGTACACGGCATTGTTCCTAACGTTTGGGAAGTTTAAGGTTCTATTTAAGGGAGGACTGTCTCTGACATATCTGTTCTATTAGCTGCTAAGTAGACAATTCATCCTTCTGATTTTTCAATCTACCTCCTTTTTAGGAACATGTTTCTACTGTCAGGAAGATAGTACGTTCTGGAAGTGCTGCCATGAAGGATAAACTGAAAATTGACTTACTTTGTAAGTAGTTAATATCCATTCACTGTACATCGAACAGTAATTTATTAAGGGATTGCTATGTGCCAGGCACAATACTAGATACCAAGGATGTGACAAAGAATAGAATGTGGTCTCCGTCTTGATGGACTCAAAGAGAGGCTTCAGTCACTTCCATCTCTTCCTTTTAAGAGGAAAGGAAGTAGAACTTATACAACTTGAGGTAATTATCATGGTGTGTATAAGGAAGAACTTGGAGGTCAACTGTGAGATTTGCATACTGCTGATTGTCTCCTATATGAAACTTTTGTGATTTCTGACTGTCCAGGGGAATGACAGGTGGATGTACTATTCTTTGTTTACAAAAGTGACATATCTTTATCTCTTTTAAATAATACTTATTAGATTTTTAAATACAGAGAAGTATATGAAGAATAAAATTTTAAATGGCCCATAATCCCAGCACTCCGGTAGCCCTTATTGACACTTTAAAAAAAAGGAATACAAATGCATGGCTAGAAAATTCAAATAAAACAGAAAGGTTCAAAAGGAGAAGTGAAACTCTCCTTCACAGTGCCTCAATCTCAATGCCAAAGATAACTAATATTGGCCTTTTCTCCTTGTGTTTCCTTATAGACAAAACTTTTATGCATAATACCAACATATAAATAATCTCTCTATATTTTTAAAGATAATTTACACAAAAAGGATCATGTCAAACATAGTTCTGCATCTTTATTTTTTCACTTAATATTAGAAGATTACACTTGAATCCTTTTGTATCAAGAGACATTCATGTTTGAGACATCTGGGCAGGATTCAGAGTTGTCAGTATATGGCTGACTCGCTCTCTCTCTCTCTCTCTCTCTCTCTCTGGCTATTGTGTAGAATTTTATCTTTGTGAAACTAACTAGAGATTATAACTTGAGACTTATTAGTACTATTCTAGAATCAACCCTCCCCTTACCCAACCCTTTGAAAACACCCATGTACAATGACATGATCGAATGCTCCTAATGGTGTCCAAACGAATGGGTTTGAATGAATGGAGTTGGCCTTTCAAGATGAGAATGAAACAGTTACCACTTCATTCACTTTAGTTCACAACCATGACCAAGAAACTTAGCTACTTTTGATGGAATGACATAAACTAGAAAAAAAAGAGCTTCATATACTCTGCCTTCTTTGCTGTGGGAAGTTACTAATTGTGTACACAATTCTGGCATTGTGAGAAATAGTAAGTTTCAATGAAAGACTCATCTGTCCCCCATAAGTCTTCATTATTCAAACCCCAGGAGTCTTGAGAGTACATTGGGAAGATGTCAGCTTTAATCTTTTCTACTTCTGTTCAGCTGGTGGACGTCATGCAGTTGTTGGGGTTGAAGGTGTCTCACTACCTGCTAAGCTGGTTGATTTCCCTTGTGTTATTGAAAGCCTGAAAACTCTGGATAAAAAAACCTTTTATAAAACGGCAGATATTTCCCAGGTATGGACAAGTTTTCTTAATCTACTCGCCCACACATCCTTCAAGGATTTCCTTTCTCCCTCCTTTTCTTTCTTTCAATTCTCCTTTCACCTGCTTGTCATTTCTAATTTCCAGCTCAATTGCACAGGAATACAATGTCATGTTCTGGTTTGGTGTTTGATCCATCACTTTTCACTACTTTATTTTATCCAAATAGCTTTCAGAGCCTCCTGTTTGCCATTTATAGTGCCTTTCATTATTTGAAAAATATGAGCATCTGGGATCTTTGTCTGAAATTCCTGTTAAAGCAGTGTGCTGTTAACTCTGGAGGTTTACATTGGTTCTTACTCATCATCTCTACTGTTGATTTTTTGTTTCCTTTATAAATCAAAATGCTAAGATATATCTTGTTTTCAACACATTCCTTCTGCAGTGGTAAGCACTGGAGCTAAAAAAACAACAACAACCTCAGAGTCCATATGCTGTGCTGCCGAGATAGAGAGAGAATGCATATGAGTGTATGTAATACTTGGTTTTCTGGAAATGCCAAGTAGCATTCTCCTTACTTTTGTGCTCCAGGATTTCTGGTGGTAAGAATGATCATCATCCATTACTAACCCAAGATTTGTGGCCACAGTCAACTTCTTTGTCTTTGTTAAATGCAGATGCTTGTGTGCACTGCTGATGGTGGTGTCCACTCTCATCCTGAAGAACTGGTTACCTCTACTGATCATAAAGCAATCAGGAAAAGTGAAAAGGAGAGACAGAAAAAATATGTCTGGAAGCATGGCAGTAAGTCATCAGTCCCTTGCTCATTCTGTCTAACTACATTTATCTGCTGGATCCTAATTACTTGTGAGCCAGGGATCTGTTACCACACTTAGGTATTTGGTTCAGTAGGCATCCAGACACTCTTAAAGGAACGAGTCGTGTCATGAGCCAGTGGCTTAGAGCATGACCTTATCAAATTCAGATAGATACGTGACTACCATCAGTCATATATATATTTCACCATGTTGAATTTATTTTAGTTACTCCACCACTTAGGAATGTCAGGAAGAGAAGGTTCTGCAAAGCAACAAAAAAGGTTAGTGGCATGCTATTTCTGTGTCTACTGGTTGGATTGGAAGAGGATTATGAATGGGGGGGAAGGGAGACAGTCCGTTGGGTATTCATTTGTTCAGACATTTATATGTCCAATAAACATTTGTTGAGTATGAGCAGTATGCCAGGCGCTGTGTGCTAACAATTGGAAATATGTAACGAACAAAAACAGACTTGACCCTTGAAGTTATAAGGTAGTCACTTAGGGATCTAGATGTGTCATGAACTTGAAACTTCTGCTAACGCTTTTAAAAATTTCCAACTGCAAAATCTTGTTTTAAAGTGAACCCATCCAGAACCTGAGAATTGGGAATTGTGGTTGTATTTCTAACCTTACCTCAGACTTGTAGAACCCTGGGCAAACTACAGGAGTACTATGCCTTGGCTTCTTTTTTAATTAAATTTTTTATTTTGAAATAATTGTAGATTTACATGCAGCTGTAAGCAATAGAAAAGAGATACTGTATACCCTTTACCCAGTTCTTCCCACTGTAACATTTGCAAAACTATAGTACAATATCACAAATAGGAAATTGACATTGTTACTATTCACTAATCTTATTCAAATTGCTCCAGTTTTACTTACTCCTGTGTATGTGTGTGCGTGTGTTTAGTTCTATGCAATTTTATCCCATGTGTACGTTGGTGTATCCACCCACGCAGTCAAGATACTGAACAGTATTGTCACCACCAGGATCCCTCATCTTGCCCTTTTAAAGCCACACCCATCTCCTCCTCACCCCAAACCACCAGGCTCTAACCCCTGCTAATCACTAATTTGTTCTTCATCTCTATAATTTTGTTATTTTGAGAATGTGGTATAAATGGAATGATACAAAGTATAACACTTGAGACTGGCTTTTTTTTCACTCAGATTAATTCCTTTAAGGTCCATGTGGATTGTTGCATGTATCAATAGTTCCTTCCTTTGTATTGCTGAGTGGTATGCCCTGTTCTGAATGTACCACAGTTTGCTTAATTGTTCACTCATAGAAGGACATCTTGGCTGTTTCCATTTTTTGACTATTATAAATAAAGCTGCCAGCAGGTTTTTGTGTGAACGTAAGTATTCATTTCCTTGACATAAATGCCCAGGAGTGCAATTACTAGGTATGTTGCATGTTTAGTTTTATAAGAAGCTACCCATAGTGTTTTCCAAGTGGCTGCACCATTTTACATTTGCCCCAGAAATGTACGTGTGATCCAATTTCTCTACATTTTCACCAGCATTAGGTGTTGTCACTATTTTTTATTTTAGCCATTCTGATAGATGTGTAGTGATCTCATTGTGGTATTAATTTGCATTTCCCTGATGGCTAAAGATGTTGAGCATCTTCTCATGTGCTTGTTTGCCATCTATATGTCCAGTTCAGTGAAGTGTCTGTTCATACCTTTTGCCCATTTTCTAAATGGATTGTTTTTATTGTTGAGTTTTGAGAGTTCTTTTTTTTTTTTAATTTTTAATTTATTTATTTATTTATTTATTTTTGCTGTGTTGGGTCTGCGTTGCTGTGCGAGGGCTTTCTCTAGTTGCGGCAAGTGGGGGCCACTCTTCATCGCGGTGCGCGGGCCTCTCACTATCGCGGCCTCTCTGGCTGCGGAGCACAGGCTCCAGATGCGCAGGCTCAGTAGTTGTGGCTCACGGGCCTAGCCGCTCCGCGGCATGTGGGATCTTCCCAGACCAGGGCTCGAACCCATGTCCCCTGCATTGGCAGGCAGATTCTCAACCACTGCGCCACCTGGGAAGCCCGAGAGTTCTTTTTTATATTCCAAATACTAGTTTTCAGATATGTGGTTTGCAAATATTTTCTCCCAGTCTGTAACTTGTCTTTTTATGTTCTTCACGGGGTCTGTCAAAGAGCAAAAGTTTTTTTTTTTGTTTGATGAAGTCCAATTTATTGATTTCTCCTTTTAAGGATCTTGTTTTTCATGTCAAGTATAAGAACTGTTTGCCTAGCCCAGATTCTGAAGACTTCTCCTAACTATCTTTTTAAAGTTTTACATTTAATTTAAGTCTGCAATCCATTTTTGAGTTAATTTTTGTAAAAGGTTTGAGGGTTAGTTCAAGGTTGTTCTTTTTTTTTTCCCCTTTGCATGTCCAATTGTTCCAGCACCATTTGTTAAAAAGGCAACCCTTTGTCCATTGTATTGCTTCTGCACCTTTGTAAAAAATAAGTTGGGCGTATTTGTGTGAGTTTTTTTTCTGGGTTCCATTAATCTGTGTTGATCACCGATTCCACAGTGTAGCTTTGTAATAAGCCTTGAAATCAGGAAGACTGATCTCACTTTATTTTTTATTCAAGATTGTTGTAGCCATTCTAGAGTCTGTAACTTTCCATATACATTTTAGAGTAAGTTTGTCTATGTCTGTAGAAAACCTTGTTGGAATTTTGATAGGAATTGCATTAAACCTATAGATCAATAGCTTTACTATGTTTAATCTATGAACATGGTTGCTTTGGCTTTATACTGTCAGTCAACAGCATTCATTGAGTGCCTACTAAATATAAAACTACATTAAGAATGATTCTAGAACTCTTTAAGCTTTAGTAAAGTAGAACAATTATAATATAACTTCATTGTTTGTTGTGTTTTATTTCATAGGTCCCTGATTTCAAACAAATTGAAAAAGTCAGCTCTCCTGAGGTAGACGAATCGTAATATAACTTTATTGTTAACCTATGCTGTGTTTTATTTCACAGCTCTTTAATTTCAAACAAATCAAAAAAATCATAAAGATTACTTTCAAGCCTTCCTTCTCACCTGTAACCCCCGCTCCCATACACATACACTGAATTTGATTCACTGAAAAATGAATTCATTGTTTAATGTCTGACGACTCCTAGAGCAAAAGATACAATTTGATCAGTGACCCTGTGTATTTTAATCTGCTTCTTTTCTGTGATATTTATTTTTAAAAACCATTTCTTGGAAGCCAGGGTTCACTCTTACCAGCAGTTGTTTGCAATTACTTATTCCCCCTCAAAGTTCTAATTTCTATTTGTGGCATGATGAATTGGTTGCTGTGGAGATAATTGTCTAAAACTGGATTTAAGGGAGAATATGTGGCTAAGACACAGTTTTTATAGGAAACTGTCTAATAATAAAGATGTGGAGAAGTGGAATCTGGGAATTTGGATCTTTAAACCAAATTACTTCCAAGTAACAAAAAAATTATAGTTCTTTGCCAGTGTGGGTCAGCGCAAATAATTAACAACTGAGGCTTAAGGGTCGTGCCTCTGAGGAGGTCTTTAATATAGAGTTGCAGATTGAAAAGATTAAATGTCTCAAGTAATTCGATTGGGAAAAAATAAGCTTACTGTATAAAAATATAGACACTGATCAAAGTTTCCTTCATAAATAGCATTGTTTAAAGTAGAAATTTGATTGGATGTATCTTAAAGAGGCCTAATTATTTGAATTCATTTGTATGTAGGAAGAGGACATTTCTGCAAGACACAGGGTGTTAAGTGATGTTACTGGTATTCCTTCTCCAACTTTGGTTCAGCACGTTGACTCTCCTGATGTGGAGAGGCAAGTGAAAAGACTGCTGTGCTCAGATACTGAAGCTGTCAGTGTCCGTATCCTTTTATACTAAATATTTTCTGTGTAGTCTGTTACACCCCAAATGCACTTGGTGACAAGCTCTCATTTCTGATATTTGTGTGCTGATGTTAATGTACAGAACTTATGATTTTTGGAAATGTTACTTTCTAGCTAGGAACAGTACATTCATGTAATAGAAATTATTTACTTGCATAATTCAGTATATGGCACTTTTCTATACTAGGAATCCAGATACAAATGGCCTGAAGTTGGACTAAATTAAATAGCACTTTCAGCCAGAGAGCCTCTTCTCTTTCAAGTTTGCCTTCTGCTTTCTTTCTGCTTTTTCCTTGACTGCCTCTCCTTTCAGGATGGGAGGTCGTTGCTGAAGGTGAAACCGAGGAAATAGAAAGTCAAGGCTTCATTCCAGGCTTTGAGATAGCCTCAGAAATGAGTGGCTATAAGCAGCGTCATACCTCACCAGGTGCATTAATAAAGGCAAAGCAGGAGCTTCAGAGAGGGCAGGTGTTGACTGTGTGTAGGACCATTCTCCGTAAACTCACAGGCCAATCACAGAAAAAGGATGCCTTTGCCCTTCTCTTCTCGTATTGGTCCCACAAGTTTAGGGGTTTTAGATTGGGGTTCTAATATCCCATCCATCCCTGCTATTCTAAATTCCTGTGGGCCCTTGGATTCTCTGAATATTTTGATCATTGAATACATGAATGAATGTTACAGTGTTTTGCCTTTCCTGTCCTTGTTTTATAAAGGGAATAATCTTCCTGTGAGAAAAATTATTTTTAAAATTCATTGGTTGCCCAGTAAACTTGAGGGGGAATATAATTGCAGCTGGAGTGGGAGTCATTTGAAAAGCTTCAGATGGTTCCACCTTCCTTTTGCTTAAAACCCATAGAATATGGTGCATTTCGGGAGATGGTCAATGACTCTGGCAGTAACAGTGATGAAGTTGAGGATGATAAGGAGGAAGATGAAGAGGGAGAGGATGACTATGATGATGAGGATGAAGACAAGAAAGAGGAGGAAGATCGTTATGAAGTGTATATGGAAAGTGAGCCACAGGCCAAGTTCATTGAATCTGGCCAGTATGAGGCAAAGGAGGAAACCATCCCAATGGGTAAGTTAGGGAAAAACAAAGGGGTGGGACAGAGTGGGTGGCAGTACTAAAGACTGACTCTAAACACGTGTTAGTTGCAAAGTTAAGTTTGAGAAATTATTGCTCAGATGCGTAGTGGAGTTTTAGTTGATTTGGATCTTGGTCCACTAGTTTAGGCCATGTTTAGATACATGAAGTTTTTGTCTATCTCTGTTAGTCATGGACATTCAGAAGCAGACTCATTACATGGAGAAAAAGCTCCAAGAGATTCAGCACAAAGCACAAAGACAGAAGGAGCTCATTATGAAAGTGGAAAACCTAACGCTCAAGGTAAATTCTTGTTGGCTGGTATAAATATATCCGGATATCTTACTTTCAAAATCCCATCTTTGTGTTTCCACTCATGTCATCTCTGTGCAGCATTCTGGTTCATTCATGAACCTGAACAACCTCTTAGGTACCCCTAATAAAAGATAGCCCTATTTCCTTTTACCTGAGTAATTTTGATCATCTATATAAGCATTTTTGGGAGGGGTCCAGGAGACTTGAGATAATAATTGCCAATATTGAACATTTAACTATGTGAAAGGCATGTACAGAGCTAAGCATTTTACGTGTATTATCTCATTTCATCCTGACATCCCTGAAATATAGGTGCTGTCACTATTCCCGTTTTATAGATAAGAAATTGAAATTCAAAGAGATTAAGTAACTTGCCAAGGACCACAGTAAGTGGTAGGGCATAGATTGAACCCTGTTGCTCTGTACCAAAATGTATTCATTACAATGAAAGAGAAACTAAATTAATTTAAAAATTTTATGATGCCTGCTTGAACAAAAATTAATATCATGCTTTATTTTTATTAATACACACTAATACATATTTTATTACTACACATATCAGCAAAAGGAAAATGTATGTTTAGGCCATGTTTGCTTCCCTTTTTATAGTGAGGGAAATTCTGAAGCATCTGGAGAATTCCTTGCCAGATTTCTTTTTCTGTAGAGCTGTTGTCATCGAAGGGGAGCAACTTGACACAGAACTATACTTATTTAGAGTGTTGTCCTTCAGAATAACCAAGTTAGATAATAGATGTGGACATACTTTGAAAGATACAGATATATGGTATTATGACTGTTGTCGTGTGCAGTACTAGTTAAGAATGGTAATATTCTGACCTAGAGCAGGGAAATGAAGGAGTCAGCACCAGATTCCAAGCCAGCTCTTTAAGTAGGTCACCACAGTCAAAGGATTTGTGCTAAACTAGAAAAAGGTAACATGAAGGCATTCTAATTCTTTGTTTTAGGGCAAGAAAAAAAAATGCCGTGTAGGGTGTATAAAATCAAATCAAATGGCCCTGCAGTTGGAGAGTGTAGTTTTTATACTCTAAATCCTTTTTAAAATGTGTTTTTATTGAAGTAGAGTTGATATACAATGTTGTGCCAATCTCTGCTGTGCAAAGTGACTCAGTTATACACATAGAGACATTCTTTTTCTAAATCCTTTTTTAAAAGTACTCTTTTGTTACGACTGACAGTTTTCTTACTTATCAAATTATTTGCCAAACTCTTTGTCTCTCTTGGTTCTCTTTTCCTTTGAGACTCAGCATTCATCTTTTATATAATTTGTTTTCCAGAGTCATTTACAGTCTGTGCTGGAGCAGCTTAAGCTACAGGAAAAACAAAAAAATGAGCAGGTGAGAAGTGTGTTTTCACATCAACCAGAAAACATTTGATGCAAAGAACCCCACCCCACCCCAATCTCATTTCTGGCTGTTCTTTTCACAGGAACAGTAGTGGCCAAATCTTGTAAATGAGGGTAGCAGGTTGGAACAAAGTCTTTGTGAAAATTCGTTCATTCAGCAGATATTGAATGTCTATTAAGTGGAAAGCACTGGATGTACACACAGTGTTGAATAAGACGACACATACAATACTTGTCCTCATAGAGCTAACAGTCTAGCAGGGAAGATCAACAGCAAACAAATTATCATACAAATATAAAGGTGCAAATCATAAAGAAGTGCTGTGAAGGAGAAAGAGTCAGTGGTGCTATCTGAATAGAGTCCTGAATTAAATTGGGGAGATCATAATCAGCCTTTCTAAGGAAATGATACTTAAGAGACCTGAAGGAAAAGTCCAGGCAAAAAGTGTATGGAGAGCTTCTTGGGTGGAGCGTATGCCAGGTCCCACATCGGAAAAGAGCTTGGCCTCTTTGAGAACCTCTGCAGTATTTAAAGCGAGGAAGAGAGTGACTTAACGTAAGGTTGGAGAAGTAGGCGGAGGCCATATTGTATGGTCCCTTGCAGTCCATGATAAGGAGGATGGGTTTTAGTCTTAAGTGCAATGGGGAGCCCTTGGAGAGCTTTAAGCAGGAGAGTCACATTTAATTTAGAAGTTTTTTTTAATATATATTTATTTAATTTATTTATTTTTAATTGCATTGGGTCTTCGTTGCTGCATGCGGGCTTTCTCTAGTTGTGGCGAGCAGGGGCTACTCTTCGTTGCGGTGCACGGGCTTCTCATTGCAGTGGCTTCTCTTGTTGCAGAGCACGGGCTCTAGGTGCGCGGGCTTCAGTAATTGTGGCACGTGGGCTCAGTAGTTGTGGCTTGCGGGCTCTAGAGCACAGGCTCAGTAGTTGTGGCGTGCGGGCTTAGTTGCTCCTCAGCATGTGGGATCTTCCCGGACCAGGGCTCGAACCCGTGTCCCCTGCATTGGCAGGCGGATTCTTAACCACTGCGCCACCAGGGAAGCCCCTAATTTAGAAGTTTTAAAGATCACTTTAATTATTATCTGGAGAATGGATTGTGAGAGGGCAAGACTAGTAGCAGGGAGGCCAGTTAGGAGGCTGTGGGGTCGTCTAATAAAAGGTGATGGTAACTTGAAATAAGGAGGTGGCAATGGAGATGGAAAGAATAAATATTTTTTCTTTTTTTATTGAAATATCGTTAATTTACAATGTTGTGTTAGTTTCAAGTGTACAGCAAAGTGATTCAGTTATATATATATGTATGTGTGTGTGTGTGTGTGTGTATATTCTTTTTCAGATTCTTTTCCATTATAGGTTACTACAAGATATTGAGTATACTTCCCTGTGCTATACAGTTGGTCCATGTTGTTTATTTTTTATCTATTTTATATATAGTAGTGTATATATATTAATCCCAAACTCCTAATTTATCTCCCCTCCACCCTCCTGCTATCCCCTTTGGTAACCATAAGTTTGTTTTCTATGTCTGTGAGTCTATTTCTGTTTTGTAAATAAGTTCATTTGTATCATTTTTTTAGATTCCATATGTAAGTGATATCATGATATTTGTTTTTCTCTGACTTACTGCACTTAATATGATAATCTCTAGGTCCATCCATGTTGCTGCAAATGGCATTATTTCATTTGGAAAGAATATATATATATTTAACTGCAATAAAAGTGTTTTATAACGGCTTTATTGGGATATAATTCATATACCATACAATTCACCCATTTAAATTGTACAATTCAATGACTTTTAGTATATTCACAGAATTGTGCAACCATCACCACAATCAATTTTACATTTTTATCACCCAAAAAAGAAACCTGTACCCATTAGCAGTCATTTCCCGTTTCTTCTGACCCTCCCACTCACCACCACCCCCACCCAGTTCTAGGCAACCACTAATCTACTTTCAATTAGCCTACTTTGCCTATTCCGGTTATTTCATATAAAAAGGAAACATATACTACAAGGTCTGTTGTGTCTGGCTTCTTTCACTTGGCATAATGTTTTCAAGGTTAACCCATGTTGTGGAATGTATCAGTACTTTATTCCACTTTATGGCTGAATAATATTCCATTGTACAGATATACAACATTTTTGTTTATCCATTCATCCATCAGTCGACATTTGGGTTGTTTCCACTTTTTGGTTATCATGAATAATGCTGTTTTGAACATTTATATATGAGAGAATATATTTTAAAGGTAGAATTGATGGGAATTGGGCCAATTACTGGGTGTTGAAGGAGAAAGGAGCGTTAAGGATGTATGCCAGATTTCTAACTTGAAAGACTATTATTTAAGGCCACAAGAGAGTGAGCAGAGTGAAAAGAAAAGAGGGTAGTGTGGAATAAATGAGGGTCAAGTAGCTGTATAGAAATGTATGCTGGTTCCAGCCCTATACTGTTGAGGGTAGGGTAACAGTTTTAAGGAGACTGGAGGTCGTATTATGAGGATGGACTTAGCATGGGGCTTTTTTTCGGGGGGCCCACGCCGCGCATCTTGCAGGAACCCGCACCTTCAGCAGTGAAAGTGCGGAGTCCTAACCACTGGACCGCCAGGGAATTCCCGAGCATAGAGCTCTTAAGGTAGTGATGCCATCCCCCATGCTCATCCCCATACAAACAAGGCCAGGAGAATTCTTATGTTCTGTATATTCCCTTCCCCTCAGCACATCACTCATCCAAGTACTGCTTATAAACAGACACGTGAACAGTTAATGCCAGGATTGCCTTAGCACCCACTAAACATCTTTGTTTTCCTCCATGTAAGTAGTTAGTATTGGGGGAGTGCTATTTTCAACATAGAACTATAGCTGTAAACTTTATTCACTCAGAACCCTTTATGTTAGCTCATTTATTCAACATAGATTTATTGGGCACCTACTTAAAGCTAGGTTCCACAGGGAACTACAAAATGCTTATGACACAGTCTCTGCCTCCAGTTGGGGAGAAATACATGAGAGGGATAGGAATTTAAAGGAATGAGAGCTCACTTTTGTCCATGGAGATTAGAGGAAGCTTCATAGAGAGATGGTGTTTGGGGCCTTAAGAGGTGGGTAAGGTTCTAATAAAGAGATAGAGAAATGAAGGCATTCTGTATAGAAAGTAGCATTCACAATGGCTCAGAGGTGGTGATGCCAGGCTTAAGAGTTTAGATTTTTGGTGTAGGTCATAATAAGCCCTAAAAGCTTTTTCACCTGGGGAGTAACTCAGGAAATTTTCTCTGCCAGCAGTATATAGGAGAAATTGGAGGGGGGAAATACTAGAGGAAGATGCAAGTGATAGAAGGAATCAGAACTTAAAAATTGATTGGATTTCCAGGACAAAAAGGGAACAAAGAGTAGTGCAGAGCCTGGGTGACTGGAAAATGGTGAGCCACTAACAGGAATGAAGACAACTTGAAGAGGATTCTTGGGGGGTGGGGGATGGAGAAGATGATGAGTTGAGTTGGAAGCACTTTTTAAAATGGGAGATCGGAGAGTGCCTCATGCATAGAAATGATCATTGAAGCTGTGGGGATAGATGAGTTAGCCAGGTTGACTGTTCAGCAAGAAGTCTGAACCTAAGGATAAACCTCCCTTTAGGAGGTGGTGGGAGGAGAAAGCACCTGTAAAGGAGAAAGAACTGGAGAAGTCAGTGGTCGTAATCGTGGTCAGCATCTTAGTGAAAAGATTCTCGCAATTACTACAGCTAGCAATTATAGCAGTTTGGTAGCTCATGTCCAGCACAGGATCATTTTGTAATGCTCCATTCCTGTCATTCCACAAAATGAAAATCCATACTGATATGGGGCGAGCTAAATTGAATAATACTCAGAAACAATCTTTGTCTCAAAGACAGTATACTTGAGTGTTATTGGTCACTTTGCCATTTCAAGTAAATAAAACAAATTAACTCTTACATCACAAAATGTTCAGAGCTTCTGACTTAGAAAGCATCAGGGTAAGTAGAACATCATCAGACTCGTCATTGGTTAGGACTCTGAGCCAGTTTTCAAGGGTCTCATAACATGGCAGGAAGCAGCAGCTAAGACTCGGTTTAAGACACAGTGCGGGGCTTCCCTGGTGGCGCAGTGGTTGAGAGTCCGCCTGCCAATGCAGGGGACACGGGTTCGAGCCCTGGTCCGGGAAGATCCCACGTGCCGCGGAGCAACTAAGCCCGTGTGCTACAACTGCTGAGCCTGCGCGTCTGGAGCCTGTGCTCCGCAACAAGAGAGGCTGCGACGGTGAGAGGCCCGTGCACGGCGATGAAGAGTGGCCCCCGCTTGCCACAACTAGAGAAAGCCCTCGCGCAGAAACGAAGACCCAACACAGCCAAAAAAAAAAAAAAAAAAAAAAAATTAAAAAAAAAAAAAAAAGAAGGAAAAAAAACTTAAAAAAAAAAAGACACGGTACGTTCAGTGGGGCAAGAGGCTATCACAACTGCCTTATCTTCTGAGTTTTAGACTATGGCTACAGTGGTCCCACCTGCTTTGTCCCTACAGTGAGCTGTGACCTCTGTACACTCTTCCCAGAAGTACAAATTCTTAACAGCAAGCATATTTAATTTCTTTAGTATATTCAGTTTTGAAGCTTCCTTTTATAAGTTTGGCATGATAAAGGACAGCATCATTGTGTTTGCGTTCTTGACTGTGGCACTGTTTTTTGGAACATTGTAAGACTAAGATAACCTTATAAATGCCAAATTACAGTCTTTCTTTTTGGTTTATATAAATAAATTCTAGATCAAGTAATGGAACTTAAGATTTCAGATTAATTTTTCGTGTTTTTCTGCCTCTCCCTACAGCTCATTTCTCTACGGGGAAAACTGAACTATTTTCTGAAGGATTGAGGAGAGCCTTCAGCCTGGCATACAAACCTTGGCTTCACCATCCATATTGAAGACTAGATAAAATTGTGCCTGTTTCTTCTCCTTTCATTGCCTTATGTTGCATCATTTGTATTTGTTTCTCTGAAGGATTTTTTTTGTTTGCTAGTTATATTCAAAGTTTGTAGCCATGTAGAAAGGGACAAAGTATAAAAAAGTAGTAGACCTGAAGACCCAACTCAACTATGGGACTTTGCTTCTCTTTATCAGTTTGAGAATTAAGTTGTTTCTTTTATGGTGTCTCAGATGATTCAGCCATGCTTGCCAAAGGCAGACAGTCTAACCTGAAGGCTATACAGCTGGTTTGCATAGATTTTTAGCTTTTTCTTCTTCTGTTTGTTTCAAATATTTCCTAAAACATAGAGTCAAACCATTTCTACCAAGGGCTAGGACCTGCCACAGTGATTAAGTGCCTATCTGGCAGCAGTTGATACTAGGTTGTATCCTGTCTCTGTTCAGGCATTAAAGGCTGCTTTCCGGCTCAGGGATGATTTCTTGCTGCTGCTATCTTTGTTCTGTTCTTAATGGTTTTAGGATTGTGTCTGGTTGTTATTTGGCAGCTATGGGACTAGTTAGAGCAGAGATGAAATTCTGAGTTGTTATCCTTATTCTGAGCCTCTTCTTCCTAACCCCCATCGGAAAAGGTTAGGAAAAAAACAGATACCTGTGGGAGCTCCCTGGTTGCCTAGTGGTTAGGGTTCCAGGCTTTCACTGCCATGGCCTGGGTTCAATCCCTCGTCTGGGAACTCCCATAAGCCTTGTGGCCAAAAAAAAAAAAAAAAAAAAAGAACAAAAAACAGATACTTGTATTGCCTGTGAAAACTTCCTTAAAAACCCTGGGCCAGTTTGGTGATTTTTAGCTATGTTCAGATTTTCTAGTCTGTATTCTTTAAGCAATAAATAAATTCCTTAAGTGGATTACTGTCACTTTATTAAACAGCTCCCATGATAAGTACATTCATATCCAAAAGGAAACTGGTGAAACAAGCAATAAATTCTGCAGTTAGGAAACGAAAGAAGATGCTGTCAGCACTGGGACATCCTTCTAAAGAGCTCTTAGGATAACTCCTAATGAACTAAGCAGATCATCTCATATTCACCATACATCATTGGGATTTTGAGAGAAGGTACAGAGAAGTAACAAAAATGGCAGCTCCAATATTTGCACTGAATTATGTTGTAGTGGAAGGAACACAAGATTGGAATCCTGGCTCTGCTACCTACCTTGGGCAAGTCCCTACACCTCTTAGAGCCTCTATGTCCTTATTTGGAAATCAAGGGTGATAATGCTTATCACCAAGAGACATCTGAAGGTTTTCTGGAAGTAGCCCAGCTAGACCCAGGTCTGGTCCCAATTGATGAAGTCGGTGCCACTCTAGGAAGTGAACCCGCAAGATTTCTCTGCCACTTTTAGTGCTCTCATTCCAAGTTGAAGGTAATAAGCCAAGGGCAGAGAAGGGGAAGTCAGTATGCATGGGCAGGGCCTATGGAGAAGGGATGAAGATAGAAGGAATGCTGGGGACAAATGCAGGGAAGAAGTGGGTCTGAGGGAGAGAGACATGGACAAACAAAATGAAGCCAAGATTAGGAGAAAAGTTAGAGGATAGCTTGAAAACCAAGATGATTTTTTTAAGTTTTTTTTTTTCAGAAACCCAGAATTTAGAAGATGAGAAGAAAGAATAGGGAAAAGGAATTGTCAGAGGCAGAAGGTGGGGGAAGAGGCAGGGTTTGAAAAGAAGATAGACCTTTCCAGATGAAGGATGGCATAGGACTGTGGCAAAAACATAAAAAGTACCCTGGGGACGTGGCTGGAGAGACTGAGGCCGGAGAGAGTGGCACATAGACCACAGGTGGCATCCAGGGGTGAGAGAAGTAGAAGAGCCCTAGTCCAGCCTCTGTCCAATACTGTAGCCCAAGAGCAGCCAGAGCTCTGCTGAGAGGCAGTGGGGAAGGGAAGACAACGGGAAGGAGCAAATTTGTGTATCTGTGGTGCCCTTCTGTTCCCTCTACTACCACATCTTGTAACCCTGGGTAACTGCTTCACCACTGCCCTCCAGTCACCCAAGGCTTATTGCCGCCCTGACTCCCTCCCTCCCCCCAACACACACACGTAATATATCATGAAGGTTTCCTTTTCTATAGCACAGTGATTGAGACTTAGGCATGTTACAGAACTGCACTGTCCAATATGGTATCCACTAGCCATGTGTGGCTTTTGAGCACTTGACATATGGCTAGGCCAAATTGAGGTGTGTCTTTCCACAAAGGCAAGGCTCAACTGCAGGTGGCCCCAGGCCTTGGCAGAATGCCCTGTGATCCTCCTGGAACCTGGGAAGATGGGCAATCTCACGAGGATTTGAGACAAGACCATTTCTCACTCACCTCCCTGTTTTGAGGGAGGCTGTCATGGGGCAGTTTCTCATCTGCCTCCCTCATTCTGGTGAGCATGAGACTTTCTGCCTGCCTCTCCACTCCACTGCCCTTGCCCCAAAGGGTCCAGCTGCAGGCCATAGAGCTGCTTAGCAGCGGTGTGGAGTTGGTACTCAGCAACATGGTGTCCTGCCATTCATGTTGCATGTCATCTGGCCCCTTTTGTTTCAGTGTCATCCTGTGCAACAGCGACACGGAACGGATCCCATTGCTGGTCTTGCTTTTGCTGTCTCTAAGTAATGAAGTGCCTGGATGTATGTGGGTTTCCTGTTCTCTTTTACCAGTTGAATCTGTCAGCTTACTTGACAATTTCTAAGACTTCGTAAAAAAAGAAAGAATATAAAATATCTCAATAATGGTTTTATACTGATTACATGTTGAAATGATAATACTTTGCATATATTGGGTAAAACGAAATATTAGTAAAATTAATCTCACCTGTTTATTTTTACCTTTTTAATATGGCCGCTAGAAAATTTAAAATTGCATATGTGACTCACATTATATTTCTGTTGGACAGGGATGTTATAGATCAGTGAAGAAAGAAAAATTGGTGGTGGGGAGGAGGGACTGACAGGGTTTTATTTTGCCAGAAAATGGCATTAAAAAAAAAAAACTATCGCCACCAATTCACAGGGACATTTTAACACCCCCCCCCAAATATATAACCATAATCTCAGAATAAAGGATAGATTTTTAAATTGAATATATGTAACTTTATGGAAACTCACTGCATTGTCCAGATTTTTCTCTTAATGCTTTAGGCTGGTGAAAAATTCCTCAGATTGATGAGGATGGTGTTGAAGAACCATTGCTATAAAGAGCTCATCCCATGAGCTGATAACTAGCTAATTTGTGTGGGGCTTTGAGAGGCGACCAGTCCAGGTAACAGTGGTGGATGGGACTAGTGGGGGTGTCTTCTTGTCCTGTAGGTGTTGGACTCTTCTGGTGGCCTATGTTTTGCAGTGTTCCTGTGGCTTCTTGGCCCCACCCTCTTCTCTCACACCCAAATAAGGTAAAGATGTGGAGTGTCAGAGTCAAAGAGTGTAACCCGAGGAACCAAAGTAAACAAATACGAATTTATTCTTTTCAAAGCAGAATTTAAGGGAAAGGGGAAAAGCACCACAGTGAGTGGCAAAGTTAACTAATTTGTCCCCAGCCCCGCCCCTTCATCCCAAACTTTTCTAGACTTGTGCGCCACCCTTGCCACTTCCCCAAATCCCATCCTTGTGACCAGTCCTTGCAGCCAGCGAGCAGCATCGCAGGCTTCGGTCTGGCCTCAAGGCTGCCCTGGGGACAGCAAGGACATTGGGCAGGTGCCCCCCCAAATGCGGCAGCTGTGGGAGGAGATGGAGGCTGGGAGCTGAGCCCTGGCCTTGAGCCTTTCCCTCTCCCACAGTCATTGGTGTTTAAAGAACAAGAAGGAGCTGAAGTATTCCTTTGTTCTCAGGGCCAGATTTTGGCAGGAAGGCCCAGAGACAGAGTTGCCCAGCTGAGCAGGTGAGTCTCCACAGCCCTAGGGCAGGGCCCCCACTTTCTCCTCCAGGACTGTTCATCTTAAGGTAGCTACTTTCTTAGCTATCTGTCACCCATGTCAAGGGAACTTTGATGAGAGTCTTGGCCTGAAATGGTCTCAGAGGCCGTGAGTCTGCCATTGAGAATGCCTCTTCAAGGAATGCTCTAGCCCAAAGCTGACTGTGGAGCCCAGATCCCAAACACACACCTCAAGCATCATGGGTATTCATTAAAATTCATTGGGAAGGAAACCATCTCCCAGGATTTGCCTCTGCTTGGCCTCAGGGTTTCGCATTACCATGGCCTGCCAGCCCAGCTCCTAAAGTACAACAAACTCAAACAGGTTTCTCTACAAGGAAATATCTCCAAACTTTGGGCCTGGAAGGAAATGGGCATTTGAAGGGCTTTCCATTCTGGAGGGAAGGGTGCGTATCCTCCTGGGTAGGACCCTCTCTAAGGAACCATACAACAAACAGCCTGATGTCCTCCAGCCAGTCAGCCTTCCTTAATAATTTCCCAATCAACCTGTGTGGGAAGCATGCAGTCTTAGCCGGAGGTAACTCCTGGAGGAGACAGTATGTCTCTCACAAAAAGCAAAGCCCTTACCCTTGACTTGGAATGCACTCTTTTTCCCAGGCCTGAGGAATGTAAAAGAGATTAGCAAAGCTATCTCAAGCCAGGAGACCTCAGGGAACTGAGAGTCCTGGTTGTTCCTTATGGCTGGGGGCTGTGTGTGTGCCCGGTTAAGGGAAGATAATGTTCAAGGATAGTTGTTGTAAACTTGTTGACGTCCATGGTGGTGACTGAACTGAGACGATAAGCAATTCTATGGGTTCATTGTCTAATAATGAGTTCCTCTTCTGTCTATATATGATTCAGTAAATTCTAAATAAAGTGCCTTGCAACCATCAGTTGTCTTGGTCCTTCTGACCCCATACTCATGGTGCTATTCAGTCCCTTACCCCTCTCTGTCGGGACCTGGAAGACCCCCTGCGGTGGCTGGACTGTCGCAACCTGACTCCACTCTGCTCTCACTAGAAGCAGAGGCACCTTCATAATGGTTTTTTGGCCTCTACCAGATTCTGTCGAGAATACATTACCTATCAATCCTAACTGTTCCCCGATACTATTTGACAACAACCGCAGCAAACACGTTCCTTATCACTGATGCTAATCCCACAAGCCAGGGGTTTTCATTAGGTTGCCTACCCAGCAACTCCCTTCGCCACCCTTCCAGTACGGGGCCAAAAACTACGCAGCATCACACACAATACCTCTAGGAGACAAGATACAAGACAGATGCTTAACAACATGCAACACATCTCAGTAAATCCCACCTTAATTTGAATTCACAGTGCCCAAAGACCCGTTTACCTCACTGCGGGAAAACTGCCCACACATGCTGCAGTGACTATCACTGGACCCTCAAGCGATATACTCACCTCGGGCATCAAGGTAAACCCAGGACCACGAAGTGTCATTGACCCCATTACTGAGAATTCAACTCTTGACTTGCTGCTTCAGTCTACCTATAGCACAAATCCTACATAACGAGATCTACGTCTTCTCTACCATGGCCCACTGCGGTTGCCACAGGCCCTCAACAGCCCAAGATCTCTCGGGTGGAGTAGCAGTTACGAAAAGGATTTTCCAGGACTCTCCTGGTAAGATTGTTTCATAACCTCTGCCCTCTTTACCAGCTGAGCAGGTAAGTCTCCACAGCCCTAGGGCAGGGCCCCCACTTTCTCTTAGGCAGGCGTATGCCTCAAAGACCCTGAACTCTGTGTCCTAGAGCAAATTTTTTCTATACTGTTCCTACCTACAATCTAGGCTCCTACAAATATAGCTCCCCCGCGCCCAACCCCAGTAACTGATGTCCAGGCTCTGTGTTTGATACCCACCTGCCACCTGCTCGCCATGCATCACCAGTGCTCCTGCCCAGAGACCTCATGAGCTCTAAGGCAGATGTCATGATGAAGTCTGACACCCTGAACCTGTGGCTTAGTGCCCCCTGGTGATTCTAGAAGGAGGCAATCCTTGGCTTCTGGACCCAAGCCACTGCCTTCCCTGCCCAGCAGTAGATAAATCCCCAGCAGTTCTGCCCACTGGCCTACTGCTTGATTATAAGAGAGCACCCCAACCATCTCACACCCTCCTGACCTTGGTAGCAACTGCTACTTTCTTTAAGGCCCTGAGCCAGACTTAGAAACTGGAAGGGGCAAGAGGATGTACTCTGTGTCTTAGCCTGGCTATTTGTTCCTCCCTTTCTGCATGGGGTGAGTAGAGCTTGGATTTGTTCTATTTTGGCCTCTGAACCATTGTTTAGAGGAGCCCAGGAAGATTTACCCAAGGCCCACGTCTCCAGGGAACAAGGTGTGGAATGAATGAAGAGAGCAGAGTGACTCTTCCTGTTAGATTCCTCTGTGGCCACAGGCTTCTGTTGCTTTGGTCTTGAGGGCAGCTCACCTCAAACATGAATGGAGAGACATCCTAGGGGAGCAGCCAGGAGGCATCTGTCTGTCCAACCAGAGGCTGGGACTAACAAAGAGCAAGGCAGAACATTAATACTTCAAGAGGTATTAGAATTTAATGTGTGAGTGAGGCCAGGGGAGTACTGATGTACAGTAGATATGTAGGATAGGTATGTATGTATATAAACTTAGGCAAATTAAGTCAATTGCAGGGTTCTAAGTTATAAAGCTCCTTTTGGTAGAAAGCTGCCTAAGTGGGTTCTGACTCTGTTCAAAGTCCCCAAGCCCACCCCCCACCACCCCCACCCCCACTATCTACTCTGAACAGTTTCTGGATAAAGGGATCATGGTATATGTTGCCTAGGAAGAGTTAGCTCAGTTTGAGGACTGGGTTCACCTTCCAGAGTTAGAAAGAATGGTTTTATGCAAAGGAAGGCCTTGCTGTTGTCTCTGTGGAAAGTGGCCAACTTCCTGATCTGTAGCCCCTGGATACTAGAAAAGGGCCACTATTCAGGATGGCCTGTTGCATCTGCCTTCTGACTAGCTGGGGGATATCAGCCACCTCATCTGATTCAGCCTAAGAGAAAGAAGGGTCACAGCCTGAAAGGGTGTTGGGTGGTCATGCTCCTCCAGTCTAGAGGGTGGCTTCCCCTTCCTCACCCAAGGAGAAGACCCCCTTGCTGAGCAGCTGCCAGCCCTCCCCCAGGGCTGTGAAGGCCAACTCAGAAGAGCCAAGGGTGGCTTCAGCTGGGTTCCCAGAGCAACTCAGCTGGTCTCTCGGGATGCTGAGGTTTTCAGGAAAGAGGAGGATCTGGGGAAAATATCTAAGCCCATAAGTATTTCTTTAATGTTTCCCAATATAAGGTGAAAATAGGAACCTGAATGAACTGTTTCCCGCCTTGAGAAAGGTCTGCCAGGGACTGAGGCAGAAGGAACTGAAGATATTCAAGGAGGAAACAGCATCTAGGTAGCATCGGGATGACTAGATCTATGCCTTTGAGCTGAAGTTATATGACACATGTTGCCCAGACTTTTTCAGGGGCACTTTGGGTGGGGTGGCGGGAGTGTCTTCAGTGTCACTTCCCTGTGTTGGGCCAGAGAGTAGGGCTAAGTCCCGTGTGTTCACAGTGCTGGAGCCCTCGGGTCATTAGGCTCCCCCAAATCCATCATTCCATGGAGAATGGAAAGGGGCCAATGGGCACTGCTTCACTCTGCAAGGCAGCTTCTCTGCTCCCCATCTGAATGGCCTCCAAGTGCCATTAGCCTGGGCTGCAACAGAATTGTACTTAAGGGACTGATCTCAAACTTGAAGATTAAAGGGCACATTTCTAGAGTCAGAGGAATCATGCCTCTCCCTCCCCCGGCCCTCACACACCCACCTCGCATACCATCGAATCCCTGCTGCTGCCTGGAGCCCAGATAACTCCGGCTGAGGAATGTGGGGCCATTGGGGACTGGAAAGGTTGGGTGAAGGCTGAGGGAAGGCTTTGACCAGAACTGGGAGAGGACCGTGGACTATAGGATGGGGATCTGGTTCCATCAGGAGGCCAGCAGAGTGTTGGTAGTCACATCAGAACTTCGCACACTGGGGAAGGCATGGCGGAGCTTCTCCATAATGTCTTCCAAGCACAGGCTGACATCTTGGCTCTTTGACCCCACATCATCTGAGTTGGAGAAGAAAGATGTGGGAAGAGAACTCGAAATTCCCTTATGAGGCCAAGGGGCCGAGGTAGGATGCTGCCGGCTGAAGGGTGAACCTATAGCATTTGTATCTTCCCGGCACGATGCCTAGGTACATATGAGGTACTCAACATACATTTGTGGAATAAAGAAATGAATGAATCAGTCAATAAGCCAATCATCCCTGACCCTAAGCTCAAAGCCATGAGGAGAAACCAGTCCCAGCCCTAGCAGAACCCTAGGCAGGAGACCTGGGGCAAGACAAAGCCATGGAGGAAGGGGTTGGGAGGGGCTGGGGGAACTCACCTGCAGCTTGAGTGTCTGGAGTAGTCTGTCCCTTCTCCTGGGGGTGACTGCCTTCTGACTGCTGCGGAGAGGAAGCCAGGGACGAGCCTGCAGAGCCATTGCCATCCGATTCAGTATGTGGCTAGCAAGAGGTAAGGCATGACTTAAGTGGCTTTGCCTTCCTGACCTTACTTTGACAGACTCCTGAGCTTAGAAAGGTCCTTAGAGACATCATGCCCATCCCTTTGCCCTTGGACTTTAAGAAGCTTTTGGTGGTGCCCCAAACAGTGGTTTCCCCTTTCAGGAAACTTCTTAGAATATTTAATTACTGGATACCCTCTTCCTTCAACAACATGTATCAAAGGCTCCCAGTTCTTCTAAGGATGCCATTGCCCCTAAATATCTCTTGCTGTCATTTCAGCTATAATTAAGCTATCTAGAACTCAATTCCCTCTGGAAATGTAGAGTTGCACACCTGATCCTTGGTTCATGACATAATATCATATGTTAAGACCTCCAGGAATTCATCTAGAGGCCATCCTTTGGAGGATCTGGGGAAGAGGCACAGTGTGGTATTACCTGGTACGGCTAATGACAATAATTATTCATAAATTATTTATTTATGAAATGTTTATTATAGTCCTCGCATCATGCCAAATTGTTTAAATGCATTATCTCATTTGACGTTCACCACAATTCCATGAAGTTGGTATATTTTTATCCCTGTTTTACAGATGAGGGAACTGGGGCTTAGTGAGGCTAAGTAACTTTCCTAACATCCCACGGCCACTAATCGGCAGCACTACACTCAAACTCAGGGCTGTCTAACTCCAGAACCACACTACATCCTATACACTGCCTCTCAAAGAGGAAAGGGACAAAAAGTAATAAGTGATCCCTTCACGGCGAAAATCTTCCTCTTGCCAAGCATGTCCAAACTCGCTTCTTTCCAGCAAATATCAAAGTAGCAAAGTCAACGTTTTGGATGATTCTTTGAACTTTGTTCTTTCAATACCAGATTCAAATGGGTTGTGGGGAAGTGAGCCCTCAAAAGCCCTCCCTCTGCCCTAGGCCCCACGGTGGCTTGAGAGTAAACACACAAGGATGGAGTGGAAACTAGGTACAAGAGAATTGGCCAAGCGATGTGATATAGCAGCCCATTCCTCCCCCCAACTTCCCTGATTACCAGCCCAGTTCTCTTCAGAAAGTCTTCTAACAGACACCTCCCAGGAGCAAGGAGCACCTCTCCCCGGCCCGCCTGTGCTCGGAGGCTGCTCTGATTCTTCCCCTGGCCCCAGACTCACTTGCAGGAGCAGCTCCCTTAAGCGCTGCAGCTGGGACTCGAGTTGCTTGTTGTGGTCTTCAAGAATCTGCATGCGTGTCTCCAGGCGGCTCTTGTGCTGTCGAAGGATCCGGGCCTCAGCCAGCAGCTCCTCATTGCGGTGGTCCTGTGCCACCTCGGCAGAGCCCTCAGCCAGGGTGGGTGCCTCAGCAGCCTCCTCATGCTGCCACTTCAGGCGCCTCAGCTCCCCCTGGAGAATCCTGCCAAGGATGGAGAAGCCAAGGCCAATGACCTTCACAGGGTATTGACTGTCCAGGGCTCAGTGTCCCCTCATACCTAGGTGTGAGCAATCCCTTTGCTCTCCCATCCCCACCCCCACCCCAGCCCCCAAGCCGTGCTTTTTTTTTTTTGGTCACAGCATGTGGGATCCTAGTTCCCCAACCAGGGATCGAACCCGCGCCCCCTGTAGTGCTGCAGTGGAAGCGTGGAGTCCCAACCACTGGATGGCCAGGGAAGTCCATCCCAGCCATGCTCTTGCTTGAATGGCCATATCCACTTCCTCTCCAACACATATGTCATTTACTTTGCCATCCTTAGGCCACAGAGCAGAGAGAGCTGACATTTCATATAACAAATGTCTCAGGACTTTGATGTGCTGCTTCGGGGATTAATTCTGACCTTAAAATCAGGCAGAAATACAGTCTGCAAATAAATGAGGCATTAGGGCCACTGACTCACCTACTCCATTTTTAGATTTTTAGATTCCAGGGGAAGACATAACATAAACAAAGGATCACCCATCTTTCCTCTTCTCTCTACTACACTCCTCTCTGACCCACTTTAAACACCCATGTTGAGTCATCAAGGAAACAGATTCCAAAGAGATGGTCTCCTTTGGAGGACATTACTTTTTTTTCTTTTTTGCAACAGAATCACTCTCTCCCTAGTGTTTCCCAGGGCCCCCCCACCACCACTGCTCTAGTGCAGTGCTTCTCAAACTATCCATAGCAAAAAAACAGGGGGATTTTTCAATCCATCATGGATCAATACATGGTCTGAATGTGCATAGCTAGTACACAGCTCACACCACACATGACTTGCTGCCCAAATTCAACAGCACTCAACCTGGCCTATACCCAATTCAATGAAGACAAGTCCACTAATTACGTGTGTGGATATTGTGGCAATGTCAAATTGCTATGAAAATTTCTAAAAGTTTACTCTCTATTTATGTATTTATCTTGTCTTGAACCAGTAACAAATACTTTGCAGATAGGCCCTGTTCTAAGGACTTGCTAATCCAAATACAGTCTGTAGGCCTGAGGCATGGGCATCCTTTAGCAGCTGGTTAGAAGTACAGGAACTAAGGCCCCACCCCAGACCTTCAAATCAGAATCTGCATTTCACCAAGCTTCCCAAGTGACTTGTATGCACACTGATGTTTGAGAATTACTTTTCTGGGGGTTGTTATTGATTCCACTACACACCCCCAAAGTGTCTTGGATGCCCTTCAGACTCGTGCTGCCCTCCATGCTTTACAGAGATCAATGTCATCCCCATAATCTTCTTCACCTTCCCTCTTCCAGTCCTCAACTGCTCTATGCAGTATCATCCTCCTCTTATTACTTTCACTAAGTGATAAGGACCTCTTTCCGTTTCCAACAACTGGAAGTTCCTTGAGGGCAGAGGCATCATCTCTTCTGCATTCTCTCTGCCTGTATCTATTGGGTACTTGGAGATATTTGGGTTGAGTTAAAAGGATTCAAATAATTATTAGGATAGCTAGCTTTTATTGAACACTTCCAATAAGACAGACACTGGCTAACACATTATATGCCTGATCATTTGATCTTCACAAGTGACCTTAAGAGGTAGGTACTCTTATCATCATCCCCATTTTACAGATGAGGAAATGGAAGATCACAGAATATAAGTAACTTGTTCAAGGCCACATAGCTAGGATGTGGAAATTCAGATCTTGAATTAAGCCGTCTGACTCTAGAACCCACGCAAGATCTGTGCCATTGCCACACCTACCGGTTCTCATCCTCTAAGTGGGCCAGGATCTTTTCGAGCTCCCCTTTGCTTTCAGTGGCCATGCTGCACGGAGCCTGCTGTCCAAAGGCTGGCTCCCGGTCTGTAATGGGGCTGGAGTGCCGCAGCAAGTACTGGTCCTCATCTCTGTGTGGGGGTGGGGAGAGGAAAGAGGGGCCCAGGCATTGAACTGAGAAACAGCTCAGGGTGTGAGTTCTCAGCTCCCACCTCAAGCCCCAGGAGACACATGCTGGAGGATTCCCTCTGTAAGATACATAGAGAGGGAAAAGGCCATGTATTCAGGTTTAAGAGGGATGGAAGTGTTCAAAGGTGGTAGGGGTCATTGTTGGGGGTAGTAGGAGAGAGTGTTTTCAGGATGCCGAGGCTCCTGGGTTCTACTTATAGTGACCTGGGAAACAATGAGCAAATCACTTCCCTTTCTGTGATGTTCCCCCACCCCACCCCCCTTCGCTTTCCCATCCCCAGGGGAATTGTGGCCTGCCTGAGTCCCAGTCCCAGGGCTGGATTTATCCGTGTAGCCAACAGTTCCTAGGTCCTCTGAGGAGGCCGGGGGACCTCCCTAGAGATGAAGGGCCCCTCCTCTGGGCTATAGCACCAAGGAATCTCTCTGGCCACACTTCAGTCAAGTCCGTGGTATCTCCCCAGGGTTGATGTGGCACTAGATGGGGCACTGGCATTTTGAGCATAAGATAATGGCTCATTTCTGCAACTTTAGTTGAGGGCATATTCTTCTTCCTTCAGAGTTAGGAATAGAAGGATGGGATCTTGCAACAGAAAGGGACCTTGGCAGATGGCAGGGAGGTAGTTCATCCTTCATTACCCTGCTCAGTTGATAGAGGGCAGACTGCTTCTCTCATTAAATACTGTGCCCAGAAAGCCGACTTCCTTCCTTAGGGTGTCAGGGACCCTATCCACACACCCCCCCACCTCCCACTGAGGCTATACCCTCCCCAAGTGGTGGTAGAAGGATCCCAAAGGAGAGCTATTCCTGGCAAATATGCAGCTGTGAAAACTCACATGCTGTCGTCTGGGGACAGGCTGTCATTAAAGAAGGAGCAATTTTGACTTTCCATCTCAGCAAGCCTAGGAAGAAAGAGCAGGAACAGAAGGGAAAACAGTATGTGAAGACGGCTTTCATCTCAAGGACTGTAATCCCACAATAGGATAATCAGGTTTGGGAGGCTGTCCCAATTCCCCCTCCCCCGCCCCAAACGTTAGGCCTCGCTGGCTGCTGCAAAGCCCGCTGTGCATGTCCCCCTGGCCCTGACTTCATTCTCTTTGCCCCAACTGAAAACCCCTTCCCCCTTGGACTCCTTACAATTCCCCTCCCCAAAATCTGGTGGTACCTGCTGGCAAAATGCTCAATGCGGGAGTGTGTGTCAGCGTGTGGCAACATCGGGGAAGAAGCAGGCCTAGAAGAAAGCAGCAAAGACTCAGAAGACCAAAGACTGGGTAGCTGGGCAGCCTGTCTCCTCACCACCACCCTTCCACACCCCGCAGCACCACCACCAAATTAGGGAGCTCCCAAGAGCTGATGGGAACAAGATACAGAGACTGGATTCTAGTCTGTTTCTCAGGTCAGATTCCTGGTCAGGCCCCAGCTGAACTGCCCTGTCACTAGTTGGGTTTGCCCTGGAAGACTGCCCTAGCCCATGTGGGACTCAGCCCCTTCACAGCACATCCCTAGGCTCAATGAGGATGCCTGCAGCCCCCGTTCAGCTACCGGTACTCACGTCTCACTGTAGTCGGCCTCCAGCACTGACTGCACAGGCAGATAACCTCGCTGAGGGTGTTTGCTGAAATAATGCTTTGAGCGGAATTTGTTCTTTAAGGTAGTGGCAAAGTCCCTCATGTTCTCACTGGATGTGGTCTGGGAGGAGACAAGATAGAGGGACTCACCCTAATGGGCTATTCTAGGGAGGTGTGGCCACTCCCCCGGAGCAGGGACCATGACTGGTAGTCCACTCTTGTTCATATTTACCACACCTCGCTCCTAGAAAAAGATCTAGAAGGATACATGCCAAACTGTGAACACGGCTTGCCTCAGGGAAGTTAGACTTGAGGGGTGGGGAACGCACTGAGGAGGAAAAGGGGACTTGGTTTTATACTTTAAACACCTCTATATAATTTGAATCTTTTACAATGATCGTATATTTGTTAACTTTTAAATATCTTTTACATAAATTCTAGGGGTGTAGAAGATGAGCAGGAGCTACACAATTATCAGTCTACCATCTCTAGCCAGTTTCCCATGTATGACTTTAATAATGTTTATTTTAAAATGATAATAAAAGAAAAATAAAGGTCAAGGTCACTGCTTCCATTGGGTCACACACGTTTTTGTGTCAACAGAATTTGGAGAAGAGATGGCAGCTCAGGGAGATGGATTGTGGAGATGGGGAGGTAAGATGGGAGAGAGCAGTGGGGGGAGCTGGGGATATGCTTGGGACTTTGGGAGTACGTGTGGGGAGAGAGGAATAAAGGAGTTTAGGGAGCAGAGTCAGCTCAGGAAGCTAAGCCTGGAGGTCTGAGTCCTGAACATAGCAGAGGAGAAATTCTGTGGCTGGAGTTCAGGGATGCTGGGCTCAGGAGGCTATGAAGGGCACAGTTTCCAATGAAAGCCCAGTGGATTTTGGGGACCCAGGTAAAGAGCATACCCCCTTTTCACGCAAGAGATTGAGTAATGAATTTGAGCACAAACTTTGGTATTGACTAGAAGGGATGGAAGCAATGACAAGGTAGCAGGTGAAGACCAGGGGACAGAAACAATCCAGGAAGCTAAGCAGGAAAAACTAAATTGAGCGATCAAAGGCTAGTCACCTGTAACTGCCTTGCTGTCTCTATTTTTTCCTGAGACTTCTCTCTGCAGGAGAATAGTGAGTGCCTTTTAGATGGCCAAGAATGTCCTGGGCTGCTCCAGCCAGCTACCGCCCTGGTGAGGGTAAGGGAGAAGCTCTGCTAGAAGGACAGCCCTGGATCCCCCAAATTGGTCAATCACCAGGCCTGTTTGGAGGATGCTCCCCAACGGAGAGCAGAATACAGTGAGCTAATGCTGGACAAAATGGATCAAGCACCCAGAAGCTGAGAGCTGCCTGCCCCTCCCACCCGGCCCAGAGGCTCCATACCGGAGTGTAATACTCCATGATGGGATAATGAAGCTTGTTGCCCTTGCTGGCCCTGCCTGTCAGGAAGCAGGTCTGGCAGATGTCCACGTTAAATTGTTTCAGACTCCGGTACCTTGGGGAAAGGAGAGGTGGTAGGAAAGAGGATGCAATATACTATAGTGACCTCCCCCTCCCCCAAACATCCAAATATGCACATACATTAAAAGGGTTACTCCAGAGACCACAAATCTCCATGAAATCACATGCTCAGAATCCCAGGAAGTTCAGGAAGTAGCCCTGTCTCACCATCTTTTTTTAAAAGGAAGGGTGAGATAAACAACAAGGTCCTACTGTATAGCAGAGAGAACTATATTCGATACCCTATGATAAACCATAATGGAAAAAAATATAAAAAATGTATATATATGTATAACTGAATCAATTTTCTGTACAGCAGAAATTAACACAACATTGTAAATCAACTATACTTCAATGAAAAAAATAAAAAATAAAAAATAAAAGGGAGGGTGGGACGGGGTAAAGAGCTCATTATATCAAATAGCCTTCTAAACAAAGGTGGCCTGAAAGGGTCCAGTTTCACAGGTATGACCACCTTCCTTGGAGAAGGCACACTTTCAATACGAAGACAATTGATTCTATCAGCCGTGAGCAAGTTGGCTAAAAATTATTCCCCAAAGTTATTTATAATAGTAACTCTATTATGACTGAATATAGACTAGCCCTTCAGATCCAATTCCAAAGCCTGATTGGACTGCCCAGACCTAATAGCATAGCATGGTGAAATGTCTAGACTTAGAACAGTCAGAGGATCCGACATCTTGTCCTGGAGCTACACTAGCCAGCAGTGTGAACTCCACCTCTGTGCCTCATTTGCTTATAAAAAGCAGGGTGGTTGTAAAGAGAGTATGTGCTAGTGCTTTAAAGTGGTAAAAACAAGCATTTTATGATGAAAGCCAAATTCAGGATAGCGGCTACCTTTGTGGGGACAGGAGGGAAATGTACTCAAGGAAACTTCAAATATATTGTTTTATATATTATATAAAATATGTATAGCATATATAAATTTGTAGATATATAAATATATTATATAACATATATAAATATATTGTAAAATATTGTTTGTTTCTTCAGCTTGGTGGTGGGTGCCCACCGTGGGGCGCTGGAGCCTGCTCATATAAGCTCACGAGAGCTGGTTGTTAAAATTTCAGGAATTTTCCAAGCCAGTTGTTAAATATAGCCATTATTTAAAAATTAAATTGTATAAACTCACAATTAAGCAAATGGTATTAAAAACAAAGGTAATAAATAATTAAACTCATCACTTCCTAACTATTTCACCATTATCTATGCTCTCGAGGTTGTCTACATCTGTTATACCTGGTGGTGGAAATACTATAAATGGGGTGCAACTGTGCGTCTCTTCCTGACCTCCTATGGGTAGCCTGACACTGGCCACAGTGGGAGTATTTACATCATGGAAATTAGCCAATGCTATATCACGTTTCTCTTTTGCTTTCTAGAGAGTAGCACATTTGCCAGCACACCTTTTGGTGCGTAGGTGTTCTCATATGTCAGGATGCTGGGGCTTCTGGGTTCTACTTAATGCTCCCTGGGAAACAATGAACAAATTACTTCCCTTTCTGTGCTGTTCTCCCACCCCACCCCCTTTTGCTTCTCTATACATTTTTATAGGTCTGAATACTTCACAACACAACTAACAGAAAAAAATTTCATCGTTTTTGAGTTTTTAAAAGTTAAACATTCTGCAGTAGAAAGGATTATAACAGTATATAACAACATACAATAGATTAGTTGTAATTATATAATTATGTAATGCCCTGTTTTGCAATATATGATTTATATGTAACATGGCCTATTTATTATTAGTATCACTCCAGCAGGTATTGCTTTCCCTACCTGAAGCCTTTGATGGGGCACTGCCTACAGATAGAGCACTTGGTCTGATGCTTCACTTGCTCAGCAATGGTGACCCGATGCAGAACAGCCAGCCACACCATGGACTGGGGCTCCAAGTTGACCCATTCCAGGAACTGTGAAGCTTCAATGACTGGCTTCCCAGTGCTCTAGGGAAACAAGAAGCCCAGTAGTGATGTCTGAGGCCCAGTGTCTTGTGCCTAGAATGGCAGCCCTCAGGAGAGGAGGAGAAACAGCAAGACCTGGTTGGACTCTGGGTTAGACTGTTCTCCAGAGGTGTCCACCTTCTACCCTGCCCTAGCTGACCTGGTGCCCTCCCCTCAGGACTCTGACCCTAAAAGCCCAGAGAACCCTCTGCCCTGTTGCTCCAGCCCAACAAACTCCCTTGCATCTGAGTACTTCAGATCAAAAGCCCAGCTCTCAGTCCTCCCTCCCTTCTTCCCACCCTCTGTCCCATCACTCCTCCTTTCCTCCCTCCCCAGTTCCATACTCACAAAACGGAAGCAACTACGGACGCTGGGCTCCACGTTGCTGCCCCCAAAGGCCGCCACTTCCCCCAGCTGACGAGGCACCTGAATGGCCTCATGAAGCAGGACACCAAGGTGGCGTTGGTCACACTGGCTGCCTGAGTTGGCCACTTGGCTGAAGAGGTCTGCTGGCCCCACCGTAAGTCATGGCCAAGCCCGATACAGGAATGGCCAGAGAATGGTGTGAGGAGAAAGAACGGAAAAAGAAGACAGGGAAAGAGCACATTGACTTAGCTAATGACTTTTGAAACTGGAATACCTAAAGGTCCATCCCTGACCTTCTAGAAGTCCAGAAGTTCTAAAAGCAGCATTCCTCTGGGTTCAGAGAGAAAAAAGTGAGTCAGACACAAAGACGGAGAGCGTCAGAAAGAGCAGGGGAGAGAGGGGTGAAGACAGAGAGCAAGCTGTGTGAGAGAGCGGTGCCAGACACAGATATGACACTGCTGGGAAAACAAAGTCTCAAGAAGCAAGATGAAGGGGTGTGGGGTTCAAGGGTGCCTGAATATGAGTTGCAGTCAGTCTGCCCTATCCTCTCCTGTTCATGTAGCCCATGTAGTCTGATACTGCAGTAATCTCTCAGTTATCCACACAAATGAAAAGACACACTGGCATGGATAATTCAAAAAAAGGGGATAATTCAACACACTTGATCGTCTAAGAATTCACTCTCAGTCACTGTGGAACAGACTATGGTACTTATATATTTGAGCATGGTCTATATCTGCCCTTGTGGGAACTCCCCCGTCCCACCCCAACTTTAGAAAACCTCCTCCAGAGGTTCTTGTCTGTCCGTTTCATACCTCACCTAAGGCCCAGAAAAGGAACAAAACCAAAAGGCAGAGGGCCTGGGGTTTATTTCTGGATCCATTACTGACTAGCTTGTAAAACCTTGGGTAAGTCATGAACCTCTCTATGCTGCAGTTTCCTTACTTATAAATGGAGACTAAATCATCACTGTCCATCCCATCTCAAAGGAACATTGGGAGAAAGAAATTATATCATAGCTATAAACATACTTTGAAAAGTCTTCTTCCCTGTAAATCTTTCCTAGACGGCTGTCCTCACTCTTCTGTGATCTGATATAGCACATATCCTTTGCCATTCAGATTATTCTAATTAGCACTCTAAAAAATGCTTTCTGTGTACTTCTGTCTCCTCTTCTGGACTGTAAACCACTTGAGGCAGGGACCATGTCTAACTGGACCTGATACTCACCACATGTAGCACAGTGGTCAACGCACATTAAACACTTGACACTAGTGATGCTGTTGCAGAAAAATGCAAAATGCTGTACAAATGATGGAGGATGGAGGGGAAAGCAAAGGTACTGTACACCAGAGAGGTTCAAACCTACAGAATTACATGTTGTCCACCTCCCAGATAATGGGGATTATTGCACACCACCCATGTTATCACATGGGAAGTCTCCAACAGAATGTGTGACGTGGTTTTTTTTTTTATTATTATTAACGTATAGCTTTTTATTTTATTTCAGATGCCTGTGTTGATGATGCAGGTTCTCAGGAAACCCCCAAAACCATAAATGCCTTTCAAAGTTTTTGACAGTCAGGGTAAATTGAACAATTCTCAGTGATGTATTATATAGTAAAAACCATTCCATTTATAAAAACCAGCACACACCTGCCTAGTAAACAATAAAACTGTCCTCTTCCACATTTGTGTGACGTGGTTTGAGCTTCAGACTGGGAGAGGGCTAAGCCTGATAGGCCACAGGGAAATGGAACTAGAAAGTCCAGGTCCTGGGTATCCCAGGATCCCAACTCAGATCCCCATCAAGTAATTACACCAGATCAGAAGAAACCAATGCCTTTGGAGTAACAGTGGGGATAATAACAGGCCTTAGACCCATCTTGGCCTTTGGCTGTTGTGGATTCTTTGCAATAGCTTGGACCAGGAAGCATTACAAGGTAGCCTGAGTAGCCCTCTGCTGAGTCATAAGACTGATCTTCTGCTTATCTTAGACTTTTCTTCCTCCCACCACGCCTCTCCCTCCACACACCTCTACTCCAAACTTTGGAGTTGTACTCACACTGCAGTTTTTCCTTCACTTCTGTGCCACACAGGCATGCAATGCCAGTCTTAAAGGACAATGCCCGCATCTTTCCACTGCGACCACTAGGTTTAAAAGAAGAGACTGAGAATATGAATATCTGTAAAGGGTTAACATCTTGGCAGTCATGTCCCTCACAGGGTTGATCCCAGCAGGGCTCTGTGCCAGCCATGCCCCAAGCTGAGCTGAGTCCAAGTGCACCAGGGGAGCAATTCCTTCCCACCATGCCCACTCCATATGTCCCACTGAATTTCACCATGGAGGCTGTCAGGGCTGCAAGCCCTTACCTATCAAAAACATTGAGGAGCCAGTTGAGGCTCATGTCCACACAGAGTGGCACGTTGACCAGGATGCCTCTTTCCTCCTCCAGCCGTTCATATAAGGCAGTCAGGCAGTGAATGACCTCCACCACATCCATTACATGCTCACTGGCCTGCAGATCATGCTCATTGAAGATCTCCAGGGCTGTGGTTAAAGTTACCAGGTCCACTGGGAAGGAAAGGAGAGAAGGAGAAAGTATAGCCAAAAGTAGGACCCCAGGGACTAGACAGGAAGATACGGCCACCAGCATCACCAAATCTGACTCAATCTCCAGACTAACCATTGGTAAGTATGAAACAAGCTTGCCCTTTACCAAGACCCTCAACCCAAGTGAGGAGAAGGCAGCAGAAGGCCCCCTAAATTAACCCCAAATGTTTCTATACCCAAATGTTTCTTGACATCAGTTTCAAGAAGATGGTGGGATTTGGGTAAACTCCCAGGGGTTGAATACCATTTTTTTTAACTTTCTTTGTCTTTACACGCATTTCAACTGCAAGTAAGTTGGTCTGTGAACCTCGTTCTGAAAACCTAGACACTGGTTATGAAGGCTCAGGTATGCCTGGGTAAATGTGACATAACTCAGGAGGATTTTTTAACTACACCCAATGCTGGAATCAGCCTAGCCAGATAACCTGGTCCAGGAAGACAGAATGGACAGTGTCTCAGAGAAAAGACAGAAGGCACATTATATCTGCAGCCATGTTGTCCCCTAACCACTGGCATTTGCTTCAACAGTTCTGCTGCTACATCCAATAACCCCAAGATGGTGAAAGAACACAAGCCTCCAGTGGTTCCAAACCATTTGCTGGGATAATTCTCGCCATAAAACACTTGCTTGATTATCCGTTTTGGGCAGGGAAGAAGGGACAAGGAAGAGGATAGCTGTGGGTTAATTTGGAAACAAGCCTGGGGGTTGGGGAAAATAGAAGGGCCCTGGAAAAATCAGGTGTCCACAGCCAGCATATCCCAGCCTTTGGAGAATCCCCACAAAGCCAATCAACAACACTGGACAGGTGGGATGAAAGTGGGAAACAGTCAACAGATGAGGAAGGGTAGGAGTGGGATGAAGGCTATGAGGGAAGTGTAATGGGAGACTTACGACGCAGTGCCTTCTGGACTCTGCGTAGCTTCATGGCAGTGCGGTAAGCTGAGAACTTAATGTTGTTCAGATCAGCTGCAGAGAATGGAAAGAGACCCACTCAGATCAGGGAAATGCAAATTAAAACCACAACAAGATACCATGTTACACCTGCCAGATTGGCAAAAAATAAAAGCCTGACAATAGGAAGTGTCAGCAAAGATGTGGATGAATGAGAATTGCTGGTGGAAGTGTAAATTGATACAACCACATTGGAAAACAACTTGGTATTACCTAGTAAAATTGAACATTCATATATTCTACGACCCAGCCAGCTATATATCCTAGAGCAGTGATTTTCACATGTTTTGTTTGTTTGTTTGACCAAGCAGCACAGTTCTTGTTAGCTCCAAACTAGAAATGACCGAAATGTCCATCAACAGTAGAATGGTTGAGGAAACTGTGGTATATACAATGGAACACTCCACGGCAGGGAAAATGAATGAACTATAGTCACATGCATCAACATGGGTGAAATTTACAACATAATAGGAGTCTCTCTTGGCAGTCAAAGATAAGGCACATGAGAGTCATATTCGTAGCCTGGATAGTATCTTTCAAAGAAGATCTAGTACACATCTATAAGCATAATTACCTAATGTGATGATAAAATCGTTCAGGGAGAGTATAGAGCTTCCAGTTGAGGGAGGTGCAGAGGGGAAAGGAAAGAAGGCTACTGGAAAAAGGACAAGGACTCACTTCCACCCTCACCTGCTTGTTGAATAGGATTCCCTTCTATTTTTTTTTAATTTATTTTTTATTGAGGTAACATTGGTTTATAACATTTTGTAACTTTCATGTGAACAACATTTTATTTCTACTGCTGTATACCCTACAAAGTGCTCACCACCAAAATTTAATTTCCATCTGTCACCATACAGTTGAACCCCTTTACCCATTTCACCTTCCCCCTACCCTTTCCTCCCTGGTAACCACTACTCTGTTCTCAGTATTTATGTGTTTGTTTTTGTTTTGTTCATTTATTTTGATTGTCTCTTTTTATATTCCACATATAAATGGAATCATATGGTATTTGTCTTTCTACTCATGTCACTCAGCATAATATCCTCAAGGTCCATCCGTATTGTCACATGTGGCAAGATTTCATCTTTCTTATGGCTGAGTGCGTGTGTGTGTGTGTGTGTGATCCAGCTATCCCACTTCTGGGTATTTATTCAAAGAATATAAAAACACTAATTCAAAAGGATATATGCACTCCTATGTTCATCACAGCACTATTTACAATAGCCAAGACATGAAAACAACCTAAGTACCTGTAGACAGATGAATGAATAAATAGGATATAGTATATATATATATATATATATATATATATATATATATATACACACACACACACACACACACACAATGGAATACTACTCCCTTATATTCTTATAGGACAAAGGCAACTGTATAGATCTCCACACTATACAGGAACCTTGAATTCTTACCTAGGGTTTGGTATAACTCAGTCATCTTGGGATGGTCCCAGCATGTGGTCTGAGCCTGGTGGCTACAAACAAAAGCATCAATAGTGCCAGGGTCTATACCACCCCCCAACCCCTCAAACACACATGCACGCACCCCTCAGCGATAGGTTGGATGCAAGGAGCAGCAGGATCTGAGGGTGAACCCGGAGGATCCCAAAGCACAAGGGTTCACCTTTACCAGGTAGAATCTTGAGCTCTTGAGATGAGTAGGAGGAAAAACTGGAGTGGATGGAGGAATCCCAACAGGTAAGGGGTGAGAGGGATAGATAGAAAAAAAGACAGGAAAAGGAGGGGGTGGGCAGGTGACTGACCCATTTCCGATTCAGACGGTCACTCACTTGATATAGTAGGGAACTTTATTGGGTGAAATTGCTCTTTCCCAAGGAACCTGAACAGAGGCTGGTGAGGGAGAAGAGAAAGAGAAAGAAGCTGACCACTAATGCTCTTCAGGCCCCTGGTTACTCCCCTGCTCTATCCTCTCAAAGAAGTAGTTAAGCCCAAAAGGGGATGCCTGACTCTCATTGCCAGCTCTTAACAGCCCCTGAGCATGGGGTAAACACTTTTAATGAACACACTTCTCTCCCTGACGTTTGGGTGAGGGAAGGAGAAGAGGTTGTCACTGATACCCTCATGTGCCAGAGACATGACAAGGGCATGAACAGGTGGCCTTGGCCACCCTATCTTCTCCCTGAGCTGTCCGCCATTTTATCCATTCAGCAGAAGGCAGCTGGTGTGCTGCTGTGGATATGAAGTGGACCCTACTTTCCTCATGGGGCTCAAAGCCCTTCCCTCAGAAGGTCAAGCTTCTCAGTCCTGTGGGACAATGGGGAGTGGGACTGCTCACTCCTCTCTAGTGAGGAACTCTGGAAAAGGATGTCTCTCTCTGCTCTGTGTCTTTAACATCCGGATGCTCCAGAAGAGGCTCAGTCACCTGGCCAACCTCCTCATTGCAGTTTCCCTGGGTACAAGAGCCCTCTGCAGGTATATCTGCATGCCAGTGATTATAATTCAATAGTTCTAATCACCATTAACATTGATTGAGTTCCTACTATGTGCCGGATACTCTGCTGAATGCTCTGTGTGCCTATCTAATTTTCATATCTGTACATTCCCACTATCTCCACTGCTGCCACCCTGATCTGAGTCACCGTCATCCCTCATCTAGATTGTTGCAATATGCATCCTAATAGGTCTCCTTCCTCCCACTCTTGCCCCCCCACACTCTGTTAAAACAGAAGTCGGATCATGTCATCCCTCTGCTCAAATCCCTGCAATCGTTCTCCATTCCATTCAGAATAAAATCCCAAGTTCTTACCATAGCCCTCCAGGCCCTCCGTGCTCTGGCCTCCTGCCCCCATTCTGACCTCTTGCTCTCTCCCCTCGTCACTCACTTCTACACTGGCCTCCTTGCTGTCCCTCAGGTATGCCCCTGCCTTAAGGTCCTGGAAGTTGTTGTTCCCTCTGTTCTTCCCTAAGATATCCACATGGCTCATTCCTTCACCTCCTTGAGGTTTCCACTCAGTTGCCTCCCTCATTAAGTCCAGCACTCCCTAATTCACGTCTTCCCTGCTTTACTTTTTTTCCATAGCACTTGTCACCGATTGACTTTATATATATTTTACTTATTTGTTTATGGTCTGGCTTCCTCCTGTAGAATGTAAGCTCTCCACGTCCAAGGATTTTTGTCTGTTTTGTTCACTGATGTAGCCCCAGTACCTAGAACAGTACCTGGCCCACAGTAGGGCATCAAGAAATATTGTTGGAACAATAAAGTCATTTAATTCCCATAACTCTATCAGCTATGTAATATTTTCCCTCTTTTTACATATGGGAAAATTGAGGTTCAAAAAGGTTAAGCTATTTTTTTCAAGCTTGCACAGATATAAAGTCGAGCAGCTGTGACTCAGATCCAGGTCTCTCTGACTCAAGAGCCTGTCCTTTTAACCACTACACTACACTGTTTTATCCTACTGCTTCTTAGATGCCAAGGTACACTGTGCTCCCACCAGGCCCCCAAGGGACAAGAGTAGACCCTCTTGGAAGGTGGCTGAGTTTCTACCAAGTGAAGCCCAGTTTGTCTCACATACAGGAGAGGAAGTGCTGTGACCCAGGCCCAAAGTCCCGGTGGGCATCCTGGAGCTGCTTAAGTCTCTCACCAACTGACACCTATGGAAAGAAGACGCAAGAAGTCAGTGGACTCATTCCAGATATACAGGGTAGGATTTCCACGTGCCTCTGGCAGTCTTTGTGAATTTCCTCAGAGGCTGCCTCTTCTCCAGTTCCAGATCCTCCCACCATTCGCCGAAATCCTAGCCTTCCCATGGCACTCCCAGGGGTCGGAGAAGAGCATCCCTAATTCCAGGCCACAGTCACCGTTCATCTGCCCCTGTCTACCCTGAGGGGCAGACAGGCCCCTCTCAGACCATTTTAATCACTTCCTGCAGTTTAGAGGTTGAGAAGCCTGTTTCCTGGCCTCAAATTCTCTACAACTCTTTTCCCACATAGATCCCATTTCAATGCCCCTTCACTTCCTTTGGGCCTGGGTAAGTTCCCCCCAAGCCTAGTTATACCAAGCCTTTTCCTCATGCCTCACTCCAGGCTTCTCTTTTACCTGTAGCTGTTTCCACCGGCTGTTGATGTGCTCCAGGGCCCGGGAGTTCTCCATTGACAAGTGCACATCAGAAATGGCAAGTTGATGGGCCAGATCATTCACCAACTTCACTCCATCTTTCATGGGGAAGAATTCTTCTTTGAATAGCTATAGAACCAAAACCCAAGTGCCGCAGTAGGTAGAAAATAGGAAAGAGTAACCATTAGTCATTTTGTTTTAATAGCGCAACCTCAGTGCTTGCCTATTAGGGCAAGCAGACTAAGGTGTGTGTGTGGGGGGGGGATTGTCCTTATCCTCTTCCTTTTCTACTCTCAGAAGACACCAGGGAAAGAGAAGACAGTAGAAGGACAGAGGAGACTTCAGCTAAACCAGCCCCCAAATCTAGCACGGAAACTGGGAGAGACCCTATTGAAGTCCAGGGCAACAATGGAGCCTCAGCAGCAGGAACACTGTCAGGGTCTGGGAGGAACGTCTGGTCCCGGGGTGGACTGTAGCCAGGGGAGGGGGCCTGCATACCTTAAGAGCCTGGATGTGCTCAGGAAGTGAATCAATGAAGAGATCCCCAATGGGCTCCCAAGTGGCTCGGACTCCCTCGGCCTGAGTCAGAGTCGCGCTTAATTCCTCCATTGCCCCTTGGATCTCCAACAGCTGCTCCAGAGTGCGCTCAATGTGGCGGTGCTGGTCCACGCAGCGGGCTGTCAGCTTCTCCCACAGTTCACTGGCCACCGTTGCCTGCTTCCACACAAAGCGGCTAAGATTCTGGATCCGCTGTCTGGGAGAGGTATCTGCAAGGGCAGGCACGAAGTCAGGTCAGGCCAGCCAGGCAAGGATAGCCCATGGAAAGACAGAGACAGATAGCCCTTTGTAAAATGTGTGTGTGTGTGTGTGTGTGTGTGTGTGTGTGTGTGTGTGTGCGTGTACGTGTGTATATATATTCATACACATACAAATACATTTTTTTCATAGTTGAGCTCCTTTTGAAGATTCAGCTTTTTAAAAAATTAAAATTTTTATTTTGAGTTCATTGTAGATTCACATGCAATTATAAGAAATAATACAGAGGGACTTCCTTGGTTGCACAGTGGTTAAGAATCCGCCTGCCAATGCAGGGGACATGGGTTTGATCCCTGGTGCAGGAAGATCCCACATGCCGTGGAGCAACTAAGCCCATGCACCATAACTACTGAGCCTGCGCTCTAGGGCCCTCGCTACACAACTACTGAAGCCCACATGCCTAGAACCCATGCACCGCAACGAAGAGTAGCCCCCACTCGCCGCAGCTAGAGAAAGCCTGCACACAGCAACAAAGACCCAACGCAGCCAAAAATAAATTTAAGTAAATAAATAAATAAAGCTTTCCTGTGGTCTCACATCACTTCCAGCTCCTGCCTAAATTCTTTAAAAAAAGAAAGAAAGAAAGAAAGAAAGAATACAGAGATCTCATTTACCCTTTAGCAAGTTTCCCCAAATAGTAACGTCTTGCAAAACTATAGTATAATATCACAACCAGGATATTGACATTGACATAATCCACCGATTTTGTTCAGAGTTCCCCAATTTTACTTGTACTCATTTCTTTTTTTTTTTTTTTTTTTAAATTGTGTTGACACAAATTATACAACATTTGTTTTTCTTTTTCTTTTTAGCTGTGTTGGGTCGTCATTTCTGTGCGAGGGCTTTCTCTAGTTGTGGCGAGCGGGAGCCACTCTTCATCGCGGTGCGCGGGCCTCTCACTATCGCGGCCTCTCTTGTTGCGGAGCACAGGCTCCAGACGCGCAGGCTCAGTAATTGTGGCTCACGGGCCCAGTTGCTCCGCGGCATGTGGGATCTTCCCAGACCAGGGCTCGAACCCGTGTCCCCTGCATTGGCAGGCAGATTCTCAACCACTGCGCCACCAGGGAAGCCCTTGTACTCATTTCTGTGTGTGTGTGTGTGTGTGTGTTTTGTTCTATGCGATTTTATCACATGTGTAGGTTCGTGGACCCACCACCACAGTCAAGAGACCATACTGGTGTTTTCCACTTATTATATCATGAGGATTTCCTCATATTCTTAAAACATGGGCAAGGTAAAGAGTGAGTAACATATTTAAGACGTGTAGTGAGGCAAATCATTGAGTCCTATTCACATGACCTTGGAATGCGATTTTGCATCAGTGTCTGCTGCCCACTTCCTTCCAAAAAAGGGAGGTATTTTATGAAGACCCAACAAAGGAGAGGTTAGTATAATTTGCCCAGCCTTTCCACCTAGGCTCCTAAATTCCTCCCTCAGACCTCCCCTCAGAAGTAGATTCAGAGTCCCCAAACTCCAGACTAATTGGAACTGTCCTGCTCTCTTGAGCTCGTTCTACCTGAGGCCCATTGGACAGTAAATTGAGTACTAGTTAGTACTCAGTAGGAGGGGCTCGAGGTAAACTGAGAGGGTCAACAGCATTGACAAAGGGCTGCATTAACAAAGGGTCCTTTCAGGCTGTACATAACCAATCTCAGAGGGCTGAAGCCTCTTTCTGGAGAAGAGGGCATGCTGGGCCACCACTCAGACCTGAGCACCACGGATCCCACCCTGCTGCCTTATTTAAACCTAGACCTACAGTGACCCGCTCTATTGATGAAAGGGGGCAAGAACTCACCAGGGTCAGAATTAAAGAGCCACGATCAGTTTTCTTTTCAAATGCAATCACCAAACTTTTTAGATGTTTTTGAAAGGTTTTTTATTTTCTGGTTGATTACAGCAGTGCCACATGCCTCTCTATGTTGTAATAAAGCAGTATGCTTTTAAAGGACATACTACTACTTTTACTTACTGAGTTAGTTTAATGCATTTGAGTCTTTTTTTTTTTTCTTTTTCATGCCTTATTAAATGGCCACACATGATACTCCAGAGAGCCACGTACAGCTTTAGGCCACACGCTCATCTCCCCTGCTCCAGGCTCTGTTCTCTTTGCTTTCTCTTATAGTGTGAATCTGGCTTCTTCCCAACTTTGGACTGCTAGGAGAAAATTATCCTCCTAGGTAACAGCTGAGAAAATGAGTTTGGGGAGGGCAGGAAGGTGTTTAATGGTTCACAGCTAAAGAAGAAGATGAAAGAGAGGAAGATCACCCACCTTTGCTCTCAGAGCGAGGCTCCTCTAATTCATCAAATGGGTGCTGGGAGAGGAAGGCCTGAGCTGACTCCAACACAGAGTAGATATAGGGGCCCCGAGACTTGACATCTTCCATGAAGGCCTGTGAAGTTAGCAACGTGGTCAATGGGGAAGGAAAGTCTTTCAATTGCTTTGAAATCCATCCTGCAATCGACAATCTTCTCCTCAGTGCAGCTTGATCCTTTGGCGTTATCGTGTATCTTTGGGCTACTCAGACTAAAGAGGAGCAGTCTTCTCCTTAGGCAGAAGAATAACTCTGACACTGGAAGGTCTATTTACTCTGAAATGGGTCTGTCTACGCCACAAGGTAGAGTGAAATGTGGGGATTTGGTGCTGGGAATCTTGGTTCTCTGGAAGACTCAGAAAGTCCTCTGTGAGGGGCTTAGAGAAATCAAAGCCAGCATGGGCAAGATTTATATTAAAATTTTAATTAGTTTTTTTGTTGAAATATACACTAATAAGAGTATACAAATCAAAAGTGTACAGCTCAATGAATTTCCATAAAGTGATTCAATCTCTGTAACCAGTACTGAGATAAAGAAACAGAACTCCACCAGCATCCTGGAAGGCTCCCTCATGACCCCTTCTGGTCACTCTCTCATTCCCCCCTCCCCCAAGGTAACCACTATCCTGACTTGTAACACCACCGATTAATTTTGCCCATTTTTGAACTTTATATAAATGGAATCATACAGTGTGTGCTCTTGTTTGTATTTGGCTCTTTTTCCACTCAGCCTATTGTCTTTAAGATGCATCCATGCTGTGGCACACATTTATAGTTTATTTTCTTGTTGTATGGTATTCCATTCTGTATTCATCTTTTAAATTGAGATATAAATGATATATAACATTGCATAAGTTTAAGGTGCACAATATACTGATTTCAAACATTTATGTAATATGATTGCCATTAGCTAACACCTCTGTCACATCACATAATTATCATTCCTTCTGGTGCATTATGGATTCATTTTAAGAAGCATGTTGTTATTTTCTGATTATAGAGGTAATATATGTCACAGAAATCTTAGAAATCTCAGAAAAGTATGAAGAAGAAAATTAAAAAGAACTCTGATTTCATCACTTGGATTTAACCATTGTGAAGATTTTGATACGGTTCCTTCTTCTGTTTGTATGCACGTGTATACATACATACACATCTATATCGATTTTTATACAGTTGAGATCCACCTGTATATAGTTTTGTATCCTGTGTTTTTTCACTTAATATTATATTATGTTCATTTTCCCATGTCCCCATTACAAATCAGGGCAGAATTTTAAGGGAGGTCCATATTTGATGGGAAGAATAGAGGGGAAAGATTTGACTTATTCTCTGGAGTACTATCCACAGACCAGTAGGACTGTACACAGCTTCCTGTGACTTTAAGCATCTAAGCAGAGACTGGGCATCCATCAGTCAGGGTGTTGCAGAAGAGATCCCTTCCCGATGGAGAGGCTACACACCACGGCCTCTGTAACTCTAACCTACCGCGTGCGTCTCCTTCTCCTGTTGCACCAGGGCCACATCCCCTTGTAGGGGCAGCTGAGCTGACAATTCCTCATCCTTTTGGCTGAGCCAGTCAATAATCTCTTGGAGAGGGAGCTGAAGCTTTCCACTGTGATCTGAGAAGGCCTCTAGGCGGGCGCTGCACACAATGGTAAGACCAGTGATTTTCAATCCTCTTGTTAAGTTGCAAAACATTTTTCCCCAACAAATACATATGTGGAACCTTAATATATAAACAGATGAAAGAGGTGCTGCTCTGGTCGAAGTGGTAGGAGGCCCGGAGCCCTCCCTCTGACCCACCCACAAAGGCTCTCAAGGCACCTCCAGAGGGAGTACGGTACCAAAACACTTGGCAGACATCAGTTAATTCAGTTGAGTGCCCAGCATCACGCTGGGAAGGGTAGCGAACTGAGCAAGGCCATTAGAGGTGACAGCTGTCTCGTTGCCCTCTTGTCCTAGAGGACCTCAAGTCATGCCAAACTGCTCATCCTCAGAGGCTTCTTGGAGGCTGCCTTCTGAGCAGAAGCGGATGCAGTAGGGGGAAAGGGCGCGTCAGGTGGCTGAGTTTGGGCACGCACGTGTGCGAGGCTGCATACAAATACAAGCAGCCCAGGGGTCCCAAAGGATGAGGACAGCATAGGCTAGAAGTTTGACATATGGAAGGAGGAAAATGGGTACCGCATAATCACCTCTGCTTGCCTTCCCCTGCAAATGAGCCATGAGCTGAGGTCCAAGTGGTAGGAAGCCAGAGGCCAGCCCAGGCTGTGTGCAGCTATCGAGCCCATTCCCCTCAGCCGACAGCGCTAACTAGTCATTGTGTCCCTACCACCTGGGCCAAGCCCTTTACCTACATTTTTGCTTCCACTAATTCTCCGAGCAACCTCGTGAGGTAGGCACCGCTATTGCCCAGAGAGGTTAAGTAATTTGTCCAAGGTCACACAGTTAAGTCACTGGTACAGTGATGATTTGAACTCAGGTTTGTCTGATTCCAGAGCCTGCATTCTTTCAACTTCTCCACACTCTTCATCCCCGCCAGAACCCACCAGAAGCCAGGAGCTTGGTCTTTGATGATAGGGAGTAGAGAGGAAAAGTGTGTGGGGGGGGGGTGGAGGCGTCAGGGGTTATAGAGAAGGGTAGAGGAAAGAGGAACAACTGATACAGAAGTTGCCTTCAGGCTCTTACTGATTCGCCCTTAGTTTGGGGAGGCATGGGTGGGTGATAAGCAATAGATGGGAATAGAGGGATAAAAAGATGGGAAAGAGAGCAGATGAGATCTACCAAGATGGAGGACAGTTATGAGAGGAAGAGGGGGAGGCAGTAATCATATCCTCCATTTATACATCAGCGCTCTTAAGTTCAGAAAGCATTTTCATATCTTATTTGAGTCCTCACAACAACACTGGGAGATAGTTAGGACAACTATTATTCTTCTACTCAGTTTTTTTCCTTTAAAAAAATCCAAACAAGTGGAAGCTAAAATTCAGAGATTACTCAAACCAATTATGCAAGGTGACAACAGCTATTCAAGACTGAGGTTCAAATCCAAGTCTCCTGACTTCTGACCCAGTGTTCTTCCCCCAGTGCCAGAGAAGGAAAAGGAGGAGAAACAGAGGGTGAGGCTGACGAGAAGGCTGAGAAGAGGATGGTGAGCTACAGCAGCAAGAGGAACCCAACAACACCGTCCCAGACAACTCCCTAAAGCCCCTGTTTCGAGGGGCCAGGCCTTACCGGAGGCTGTGCGACTTCTTTTTGATTTCATTCCAACACAGGTTCATGGCTGGTGGTTCCAGGGGTCCAGCGGCACCAACAGACCCGTTGAATAGCTTTGGGCTTAGGTAGGGCACCCCAGCACCATCGTGAGGAGGCGCAGGGGTGGTGGCAGCAACTCTAACCTGGACAGAAACACAGACACCTCTGTGATCCCTGGAGTGTGCCACACCCTGGTCTGCACCAAGCCAAGCGTGGGACAAGTGTGAACAGAGGGAGAGAAGGGCTGGTTCTGGGGTGTGTTCAGGGGTAGGGGGGTGAGAGAAAGGATGACTCCGTGGCTCTGTTCATGGCAAGGTCCTCTCTTGGTACAGGTCGGTCGCTTTTAACTGCTGACTCCTATCATTATCACTCTTATTATTGCAAATTTTGCCAGGACTACTGCCCAGATGGGACCCTGGAAGTATTTGTGTTAGGTAAGAGCTGCTCAGAATTGCCCAAACACAGGCAACCATGGCAATCAAGGTGAGCTGCAGCTCTTACTTCAGTGTCCCACAGTTTAGCCAACCTTCTGGAAAAGAAAGCTGAAGGGCTGTCCCACAAAGTTCCAGAGAGAGAGAAAGAGAGAGAGAGACCAGCCAGAGAGAGCCATCAGTGGTAGATGTCCTACTTCCAAGTGAATCTAGGCCTTGGTGCCCCCTCTTCCTCTTCCCCGCTCGCATTTCCCGCCACAGTCAGGAAGGCTGGAAAGAGTCCTAAAGAGCACTGTTCATCTTCCATGGGTTGCGAAAGGGCTAAAGCAGCATTCTGGGTCCTGATCGCCAAAGGACTCTGACCAGAGTCGACAGCTAAGAGGACCAGCTGTGGAGCCTGCCAAAGCCTCGCCTTGGGCCGTCAAGTTCAGAGCCCGTCACTTGCTCACCCTGTAGGGTATTGTGGGGTTTGGGAGAGTGTGGGTTGTGCCAAGTAGCCCTTCAGGAGTTAGCTACCTTCAACGCAGTGCCAGACCTGCGCAGCCAGGGGCAGAAGTGGGTGGAGGGCAGGGGAGTGTGGAGAGGAAATCTCAGCCTCGGGAAACCCACCTGCCTTCCTGCCTGTCTACCTCCTCACCTTCTGTGGAAAGCACACGGTCCTGGTGGGTGAACCTCCTTTTGTCTCCCCTTGCCCCCAAACCATACTTCCTCCCCACACAAGACTCTCCGGAAGTTGGGAAACCAATCATCCCATTCAAACCACAGCTCGAAGTGCTTAACACATAGTAGGTGCTTAATAAATATCTGTTGATAAAATTAATGATGCCCAATCTATAGAATAAACAAATATTCAAGATTTAAAAGAGAACCCACAGCTCGCAGCCACACACGGAAGGAGAAGCGGGAGAGCAGCCAGGCTCTGGGGCAAAGCTCTGAGTTCAGTTGCCTTGCGTCCCCGGGAGCGGACCCTACCTGTGCCGCCTGGGGACCCAGTTGCAGGATTGGACAGCTCCATGATGATCCCTCCACACAAATCAGGACCCAGTGCCTGGTGAGCTAAAGGCAGAGTCCCGACAGGCTCTGAGCAGGCTCCCTCAGGGAGGGTGGGCAAAGCTGAGCCAGGCCAGGAGGCGGGATCTGTCACCCTGTTTGTTTACTGACCCCCCAGGAATCCAGAGGGGGCGGCTATGTCAGGACTCCAGACGGTGAATCAGGGCTTTGTCCCTGGGGAATTCCGGCTCACTCCCAACTGGGCCCGCCACACCGGGGCCAGGAGGGCCCTCCCAGACTGGCAAGGATGGTGAGAGTGGGACTGAGCATTCCATGGTGCTGAGGAGGGGCACGAAGAGGGGAGCTTCTGTTGATTTATGTTCCCTTTCCCTGGAAGACACAAAGGACTCACTCTGCCTCCACCCCCACCCCCTGAGGTGAAGGAAAGGATCAGACTGCTTTGGTGACAAACCTCTGGTAAGCAATTTCCCCAAGGTCTGGAAGGATGATGAGCTTGGTGATAAACCTTGTCCTTGACTAAGTAAGCGTCCTCAGAGGCAGTGAGAGATGTGTGTGGCACACCTGGGGACAGAGCTGTGGTTGGGCAGGTGGGCAGCAGAAGACTGACCCAAGCCCGCAGTGAAAATGAGAGAAGAGGGAGAGACTTGTCCCCACAGACCTCCCCCTGCACTCTAAGGCCAGGGGGAGATGGATGGTCAATGGGCATCCCCCCCCTGGACTTTTGCAGGGTGGGGAGAGGGCAAGAGGGAACCCAGAAACTCCATGCAGGGATCCAGTGCCAGGGAGGCTCCTGTGCCCTGCCTGTGCTGTCCTAGGTCCCTAGCCTGAGGGGCAGGGCCCCTTCTGGAGGTGGCCACTCTTCTCCTTTGCCAGCAGACTTGGCTGGAGAAAGGTTAACATTCCCGAGCTGGGCCCCCACCCCTAAGCACTGAGGCAAAACACTTCATTTTGACCAAAAAGGGTTCTGTTCCAATCCTCATTTATCTCCCACAGAGTCTTCTGGGCTTTCCACAGTTCCACATTGTTTCCATGCTGAGGCCCACCTACAGGAATAGTTAGAGCAGCTGCCTGACCCTTTCTGGGGCTACGGGGTAGAGCCTTGCGGGGTGGATGGGGGATGGCAGGGGATAGCAGGCCAAGAGCAGGGAGTGGCTCTAGCTCTGGGTCGCAGCTTGGCTTATGCTGGGATAATTGGTCCCAAGCCAGTCTCACAGAGTCCCCCAGACTGGGAATGCCCCAGAGTTAGAAATGGCCTCTTGTGATCCAGCCACAACCTAGTTGTCTGGTTCTGATGGAAGCGCCCACGATGAGCTGGGCTCCACCCATGCTAGCCTTTCATTCCCTCCAGCCTTCCTCTCAGTTTCCTATGCCCCCATTTGGCTCCTTTACTATGCTCCATCACCCTGTTCTCCCCTCCGAGTTCCCCCTAATAATCTCAAGTCCCCTGGGGCAGAACCAGGCACACAATAGGCAAATAATGAATAATCATAGTTTTCTTTCCCTATCAATAGCCTTCTACTTCTGGCTTTTGTGGCCAAGATGTTTGCTTATCACTCCCCACTCCCCATAGGGCTCTCTCCTTATCTCTTGAAACTTTAAGACAAAGTCAGAGCCATAGAGAAGGAAGAGAAGAAACTAGACAGTGACCGAGGAGAGGGCTTGGTCTCACCATTCTCTGTCACAAAATGAAGCCCTCAGGTCCCGTTGCCAGGTGGAGAAGTTTGGAGGGGGTGGGCAATGAGCAGGGCAAGCCTTATGGAAGGACCCATGCTTCTCAATCCCTCAACCCTCTGAAAGTCCCAGTCTGGGGAAGGGGTAGGTGCACAGGGGGACTCTAAGTTGACACTGACTTTGAGAATATGTTACAAGCAGCAAATTGTCTCTGGCTAGACATGTGAAAACAGCTTGGGAGGACCTGGGTCTTATGCCTCTCTGGACCTTGACTTTCTCCCATTATTCTCCCCCAAATGGGCTCCCCAGCACCTACATTCTCCATCCATGCCAGCTCTCCATCCGTGTCTCTCTCTTCCTCCTCCCTGTATATTCAGCTGCTGTTTGCAGCTGAATAGTGACTCAGCGCCACAGCCCATCTGTGAGATACTAAGAAACATAGTACTTTCACACACTCCCATGGCCTCTGGACCCCAATGCATTGTAGGGCAAGCCAAAGTAGGCTGATACTTCTCTCTTGTCTAGTCAGCTTTCCCTTGGACCTCCCTTATTGTCAGGAAAGGGGGCTGCCCTCTTGGGATTACTGCCTCTCACACATACTCTGACCACCTAGAACGTATGCAGGTGGGCACACGCAGCACCACCACTCCACTTCTAGGGGAGGAGAGAGACAGGAGAGGCCAGTATGAAACTCAGGGGAGCCTTAGTGGGGTTAACCCACTGCGAGTAAGACTAGGGACTTGAGAAGAAGAGCCCATAGAATGAGAGGGAATATTCTGCAGGTGCAGAATATGAGGTAAGCCACAGAGAAGTCAAGACAAAGGAAGGTCCTGTCTTGTCCTTGGCTATATCCTGAAGGATCATGCTTTTCTAGGACCTCCCTTGGGCTGTTAACATAAAACCAGCCCCCTCAGCCATTGTGGGCCCTTTGGCTTGTCCAGCTCAACACACTTCCTTTGCCCCATGCCCCCCATAAAAGGCCTCATGAGTGACAAGGATGGGCCAAAGGAGGCCCCGTGCTGTCCAAGAGGTTTCATGTATATGGACAGTACCCCTGAGCCTTAGGAAGCATGGATACCCACAAGATCACACACAGATCCTGTGTCCACCCTGTCTCTACAGGTCTTTCTTTTGCTCTCGACCTCTTACCTGAGGCTGGGGGCAGGTGCTTCGGAGGCTGCTGCTGTGATGGAAGTGGTCAGCTGCCCGCCACTCATGACATCGTGGGAGGGTGTAAGGGCATCCCTGCATGACCATAGGTTGCATCAGAACCGAGGCTCATGGGGGAGTGAGGATAGGCAGTGCACCAACTGTTGAGCATAAGCACCTGGAAGAGTAACAAGGAGAAATTTAGAGTCAAGATCTAGAAAAGGACTGCAAATCCACCACTTCCCTAGAGGTGCCTTGACCAGTTATGTAAATAAGTATTCAAAGCTTACTGACCTATCCAATAGTTTTTCCCAGGCTATCATGTACCATAAAAATTTGATTTAATTATTGATCAAGGAAGTATTTATTGTTTCTCTATTGTGCTTTGTGCTAGAGACACAAAGATGATATGCTGAGATTTCACTGCCTGGGGATGGGGTGTGGGAGAAGGAGGGAGGCAGTCATATAAGCTGATAATGAAAATAAAACACTTATGTGGCAAATGCTATAATCGAGGTTTGACCAGAAGGCTAGGGGAGCACAGAGTGGAGAACAACTAACTCTATCTGAGATTTCAGAGAGACTGCATTTGAGATGAGTCTTGAAGGACGAGTAGATGTTTGCCTGTGCAGAGAAGAGAAGAAAGGGAGACATGCATTCCCAGCAGAGGGATGCACCTGTGCAAAGGCGGATGTCACAAAAAAAGCACAGCATGTTCAGAGAACAGTAAGTTCAGTATGGCTGGAGTTTGGGAGGCACAGAGATGAAAAAGACATGGTGCCTGTCCCTGAGGAGTTCACATACAGAGAGAACAGGCATGGGGAAAATCAAGCCATAAAGTGTTACTTGCGTTAATTGTAGAAGTATTTATGGGTTGGAGTGAAGGGATGGATGAGGTGAGTTCTACCTGGTCATGTCAGGAAAAGTCTCCTTAGAGGAAATATACTTGAAGTGAGTCATAAAAGAGAAATCAGATTGCCATTAGTCAGAGAAGATAAAACAAAAAAGAACATTCCAAACAGCACAAAAATAGAATGTATGGTGTGACCAGAGTACAAGGTAGGTGCCTTGTGGGGAGTAGCAGGTGAGGCTGTGGCCAGATTGGGTCATGCCTTGAATGATAAGCAGAGGATTCTAAGGCTTCACCTTGTAGACAATAGGGAAGCACTGAAGACTTTAAGCAGGGGAGTGACATGACTAGATTTGCATTTTAGAAAGAGGCCTCTGGCTACCTTGTGGAGAGATTCTCTTGGGCAAAAACCCATTGAGGAGCTGTCAAAATAGGAAGGCAGTTGCAGTGAAGAGGGAGCAGAGAACATGGCTTTGAGTTACATTGAAGAGGTAAAACACACTGGGCTTGGTGATCACTTGGAGGTGAAGGATGAGAGAGGTGAAGGAGTCAAAGGTTTTTAATTTTGGGAGCTGGGTGGATAATGTTGCCAACAGCAGGAAAGGAAAGACAAGAGAAGAAGCAAATTTGGTGTGGCGGGGGCGGGTGAGAGCAGTATTCCGTAATAAGCTATTCTTTAGACATGTTCAGCTTTTGATGTCAAGAGCTAAGCTTAGAAAAGACATGAATGAAAAAGTTAAATGTACAGACCAACTGACAGTTTAGTGAATGTACACAAGTGTGATGAGGATGGGTGGCTAAAACAATGCTTACAGATGATAAAAGTGATATCTTTTAGTGCTGGGCAAAGATGTGCCAACTTTGATCCAATGGGCAGGAAGTGAACATCTTTGATTCCTGATCCTGATGATTAAATAGCCACCATTTTTAGTCTCTATTTCAGTGGTTCCCAACATTTTAGGTATAAGGGCCTCTTCTTAAAATAAAAAAATCTCACTTCACCCACTCACACCTACATAGTAGCTGTACTTTTAGCACTTGCAGAGTGAGAAAAACACTTATACATTTAAAGATCTGTGGACTCCTCACATTAAGTACCCTTCCCTCCTCCTCATGGGTCTATGGTCCAAAGATTGGGACTATTACAGATCATGAAGGTGCAAGAATTTATTGTCTGAAGGACACTTTATTGTAGTCAAAGTCCCTAGAGATCACACAGCTACATCGTTCCTCATCCCCAAAGAGATTGCCCTAAAGAATGGTTGAAAAGGTGGCTCCCCTCTGATCCAACACCAACATAAAAGAATTAATCATTCAGATCAAAAATGAAGTACTGCTATGGACATATTGTAAGTATGATGGCTACAAAAGTCTTGCTTTCAGACCTCTTTTTACATTAATATTTTTTATACAAGTAATGCATGTTCTTTATAGAAGAACTGGAAAATATATAAAACCATAACTGAAACTAAAAATAACCTATAATACTAGTATCCAGAGATAACCATTACTAACAGGTGTGAATCCTTATGGTAGTTTTTCTGTGAAAAATATATACTTACACTTTGGAAATAAAATTGTCGTCATATTATTTATATATTTATTATATATTTATAATTTTGTATCATGCTTTTTTTATTTGCCTTTTATATCATGATCAGTTTAGAATTTCACTAACTATTCCTCTAAAAGATGATTTCTAATGGCTGCAAAGCTGTTAGAGTGCTATGGTTGAGGCCATGGGTTTTGGCATCAGACAGACCTAGGGTCAAACCCACACTCTTCAACCTAATATCAGTGTGGCCTGGGACAAGTTAACCTCTCTGAGCTTCAGTGTCCTCATCTGTAAAATGGGGATGACTGCCCTCATAGACTACTTCTAACGATTAAAATTAATAATGTATTTAAATAACTTAGCACAGTGTCTGGCAATGGCACACTGTTCAATAAATGTTAGCTGTAATCATTGTTGTATACTATCCCACTGAATGGATATACCAAAATTTATTTTAACAATTAAACATGTCACACTGCAATGAACAGCCTTGTGCATATTTGTGATTCTTTCTGTAGGATAATTTCCTAGAAGGGAAAATTCCTGGATCAAAGGGCATGAACCATTTTCAGACTTGTAATACATACTTCTTTTTTTTTAATTTATTTACTTTGTTTATTATTGGCTGTGTTGGGTCTTCGTTGCTGCACGAGGGCTTTCTCTAGTTGTGGCGAGCGGGGGCTACTCTTTGTTACAGTGCTCCAGCTTCTCATTGTGGTGGCTTCTCTTGTTGTGGGGCACAGGCTCTAGGCACGCGGGCTTCAGTAGCTGTGGTGCATGGGCTCTAGAGCTCAGGCTCTGTAGTTGTGGCACACGGGCTTAGTTGCTCCGCAGCATGTGGGATCTTCCCGGACCAGGGATAGAACCTGTGTCCCCTGCGTTGGCAGGCAGATTCTTAAACACTGCGCCACCAGGGAAGTCCCAGACTTGTAATACATACTTCTAAATTGCCCTAGAAAAAAGTTAGATCACTTTGTACTACCCCCAATGTATGAGAGAGCCAGTTTCCCAGCACACTTGCCGGTAGTTAGTATTCTTATTTTTAAAATATCTTTGCCAATTTTGTAAGTGAAGATGGCATCTTGAGGATTACTTTGTATCCTTAATTACTAGAAATGCTTAACTTTTTCCTTACATTTTTAGTGGCCAGTTGTAGTTTTTCTTTCATAAACTATCCCTTTTTCTCTTTTGAGGTTCACCTCTCTACAGATTAAATTCCTTCCTTCCTATTCTCCTCTACTGACCTGATGTTAGTTTGATGCTTCACAAAATAAAAATAAAACAAATCCAGGAATCAGGGAATTCAGATCTTCTAATCCCAACACAGGCCAAAAAGGAATAAACTGTTTCTAGTACTAGCATGACTACCTTCTGTTATGTTCAGACTTTGCCACTGATTGTGACAAGTCATTTCACCTCTCTAGACCTTGGTTTGCTAAAATGTTAATGTTTAACAGTTGCCACACATCAAAATGCTAGCATTTGCTGTATTTGTAGGGCATGCCTTTGTAGCCTGCTGTACTGTCTTTCTTGATCCTCAATGGACCTGGTAAGGTTGGCCCAGCCAGAATTATGATCCCATCTGACAGATGAAGATGCTGAGACACAAGTGAACCTGGACCTCCTGACTCCTGGCCAGCGCTCTTTGGTCTACATAAAGATTCTTCTTGCTGCCTCTTTATTTATTTCCATCCTGTCCCAATTACTACCTGTACATACTGATTGTTCTCTTCCTATTCCTCCTTTTAACTTGCAGAGTATGTGAGGAACTGGAGATGAATCTGGCTTGGTATCCAAACGGTCGAGTGTGGGAAATAAGACATATAAACAAGTATCACAGGGGAGAAATGATTCATACCTTATGTGGGGCACAGAAATCATACTCTGAGAGGTCACAGAGTAGGAACTGTTCACTTCAAGCTGGAGGGATATAGGATATATTTATGGATGTTTTTGAGCTAAGGTGAGAGAGAAGCTTTGGATGCATGAAGTAGTATGGAGGATGCTTTTGCCGTGGAACCAACTCATCTGTGCTCTCCCCTAGGGATCCTGCTAGATACCAAGCTGTGGCTTTTTCCCAATAGGAATACTCTTTTCCTAGTTCTCAAAGCCATATACAGGCCCTTCTGGGAGGATTCAGGGAGGAGACATTGTTTAACTTAGGCAGAGATAAAAGCTTTTAATATATGTGGAATACCAGGATTTCAGCATGAAAGCAAGTTTGTTGGCTGGTAGAGGACAAGATTCATGCCCAATATTTGTTTCTACCTCACATATTTTTAACACAGAGCCAGGCACAGAGCAGGCACTCGGTGAATGTTTTCTGACTTGATTTTCTTAATTAAAGTATAGTTGATTTACAACATTATATTAGTTTCAGGTGTACAACATAGTGATTTAGTATTTTTATAGATTATACTCCATTTAAAGTTATTATAAACTAATGGCTGTATTCCCTGTGCTGTACAATATATATCCTTGTTGCTTAATTATTTTATGTGTAGACAAATACTCTGTTATCACTTATATGTGGAATCTAAAAAATAAAACAAACAAGTGTATATAACAAGAAGAAAGCAGACTCACAGATATAGAGAACAAACTAGTGGCTACCAGTGGGGAGAGGGAATCAGGAAGAGGTGAGATAGGGGTATGGGATTAAGAGACAAAAACTAACTTGATCTATTGAATTGAACTCCAAACAGGTGAGTGTACAGGTCCTCAACTTTGTAGGTACAAATTCCAAGGGGCATGAAGAGAAGGACTTTGGATATACACGTTTCTTGCATTTGTGTGAAATGATGTGTACAGAACATTAGCATTTGAAGCAAGGCTTGAAATGGCAAAAAAACTGCAAACAACCTAACTGTCCATTACTAAGGGACTTGTTAAATAAATAATGGTGTATCCATACAATGGAATTCTATACAGCTGTTAAAAACAGAATTAAGAACTATTTATGTGCCAATATAGAATGATCTCTTAAGATATATTTTTAAGTAAAAAGGAAAGAAGAAAAAAAAAAGTGGTTAGTTTACATTAGTGTTAAAAAAAGGAAAATATGCGCTTATATATGCAATAAAATATCTTTGGAAGTATAGAAAAGAACCCGTTAACATTGATTGCCTTTGGAGAATGGCGTCAAGTGGCTACTAGACAGAGATGGGAGAATTCCTTCCATTCCTTTGGGATTTTCCCTTATTTTCTCTCTTTCTAAAACTGAGAAATATAACTTACAAAAAAGTGCATAAAACATATGTGTAAAATATATTGAATTATTACAAAGTAAATCCCCATATAATCATGGCTTGGGTTGAGAAATAGAATAATTACTCACACCCACAAAAGCCCCATGTCACCAATAGGAGATATAGTTTTTACTGAATATCATTTTGTACCTTTTGAATTTGGAGCTGTGTGAGTATATTAGCTATTTAACGGCTATTCTCTCCCTCCCTCCCCACTCCTCACCAAAGTGCCATGGACATCTTCAACTGTTTTATGGAAAGGAAGGTGTAGCAGCTTTTCCACAGTCAAATAAATAATAACCGTTAAAATTTACTGTATTCCATGTTTTACGTATATTAACTAATCAGTCTACATACATCAAGCATTGACTCCTCAGGACAGTCCTATGAAGTAGTTACTACTGTTGTCTGCATTGTGCAGGTAAGAACACGGAGGCACATAGTCAGTAAGTAACTTGTTCAAAGTGATATTGTGACCATGAGGTGAGGAACTGGGATTTACATCCAGGCTGGTGTGTCTCAGGATACAAGTTCTTCACTGCTACACTATTCTGCCTCTGTAAATTCTAGAACCCAGGCTCTGAGGCACTGTGGTCACTGACACTTAGTAAGTAGGGAAGATTCTTGGCTATGGGCCACCAGGTGGGAGCCCAAGGGCTGACTCAGATATGCCACTACCCAGGCAAAGACACAAGCAATTAAGAATGGACAGAATGCAGTGGGTCTGGGGTATCACCCAGCTGGCAAATCCTACAGAGCATTTAAATGACCTTCCAAGGACATCTGGGAAGTAAAATGCTAGTCAACTCTCCCAGTCTGACCTCAGAGCTTTCCCAGTGCCTTAGAGCTCAGTAAATGTTTTTTGAACAAATGAATAAGATCTTTCCACCTATAAACTGGAGAAGTTTAGAAACCTATCCTACAGAAATACTTGCAGAAGTGGATGAGGGTGTCTGCTACAGTATTGTTTGCAATAGCAAAACTGCAATCTACTCAAACGTCCATCAACAAGGGACTGGTTAAGTGGATTGTGTCGGAGAGGCGGCACCGCATAACAGTGAAGAGTGTGGGCTCTGAGCCAGCACACTAGGTTTTGCATCCTGACTCCAAGACCTAACAGCACAGGTTTGGACAAGCTCCCTGACTTCATGCTTCAGTCCCTGCATCTGTAAAAAAGGGGATAACGAAAAGACATACTTCATAGCCTTGTTGTAAGGAGCTAATTCATAGTTTCTGACATCTAGTAAGTACTCAAATCTTTTCTATTATTGCAGCCACTCATGCTATGGAATATTATGTAGCTGTTAAAAAGAAAGAGGTAGATATGTGCTCACTGATTTGAACAGATGCTGAAGATATATATTTTAGGTTAAAAAAAAAGTGTCAGAATGAACATGTCTGGTATAACTCCAGTTTTGTAAAAAACCTTTTTTCTGTGTATGCACAGAAAGAAAGCCTACAAGGATATACAAAACTGTTTAGCGACATTGCTTCTGGAGAGTTGTATGAAGGGGACCCTCATTTTGACTTTATACACTTTGTGTGTGTGTACATATTATATATATATATATATAATTTTTACAACAATCATTTATTATTCTTGGAAGAGAATAAATAAGGAAGACTTCTAAATCATGAGAGGCTCAGGAAAGAAGAGGGAAGTGAAAAGAAGACCCCTTCCTGTGAGCTACAGATTCCTCTCTCCAGTCCAAGGTGACATTGCATGATGGCCCTCCCTCTCACAGCACTGCCTTTCTACCTGACAGCATGACACTAAGAGACAAGACACACATTTCATTTGTACCAAACCTTGTTATGTGTTCCTAAAATAATTCCTGCAATGTAACCAAAAACCAAGGTTCTGCTTCAGATGCTCTCACTAATGAATAACTCATGGGAACACAGATTGCCAAGCTGCTAGGGACCTTAGAGGTTATTTAGGCCAACCCCTTCATTTACAAATGGAAACAATGAAATGTGTTCCTGAGAAGGTAGATGTCAAGTAATTTTGAGAAATAAAATTTCTTTTCCAGTGGGAAGAAAGATCAGAGATGCATCCTCATGAGGAGAATTGTATTATAAGAACCAATTAATAAACAAACTTATGGTTACCAAAGGGGAAAGGGGGGGAGGAGGGATAAATTAGGAGTTTGAGATTAACATATACACACTACTATATATAAAATAGATAAACAACAAGGACCTACTGTATAGCATAGGGAACTATAGTCAACATCTTGTAATAAACCATAATGGAAAAGAATATGAAAAAGAATATGTGTGTGTGTGTGTGTGTGTGTGTGTTTATAACAGAATCACTATGCTGTACACCTGAAACTAACACAACATTGTCAATCAACTATACTCCAATAAAAAAAAAAGAAAAAAGAAAACCAAATGAAATAAAAGATATAGGAATTGGAAAGGGAAAAAGAAAGAACCAATTAATGCAATACATCTAAAACGTTTATACACTGCTGGTGGGGGTATAAGTTAGTAAACCATTTTGGAGAGCAATCTGACAATATCTCCCAAAAGTGAAAATTCTCATACCCTGCAACGGGACAATTCCCTCCTAGATATATACCCAATAGCAATAGTCACATAAGAATATCTACACAGGAATGATCACAGTAGCCCTAACTGTGAGCCAGAAACTGGAAACAGCCTAAATGTCCATCAACTACAGAATGGATAAATAAATCATGGCATATTCATTAAATGGAATACTATACAATAGTGAAAAATGAATGAACTAGAGTCACATATCACAACGTGGATGAATTTCACAAATATAACATTGAATAGAAAAAAACAAATTGGAAAAGAATACATACCATTGATATACATTTTAAAAACACATAAAGCAGTGGCATATGCTGCTTAAAGACCCATACATATATAGTAAAAGTATAAATAGATGCATGAGAATAATAAATGCCAAATCCAGAGAGTGGTTACTTTGGAGGGAGGAAAGGAGGAAGCTTTGATCACAGAAGGATAGAGGGTTTCAAGTCTACTGGAGATGTTTTTTCTTAAGCTGGGTGGTGGATATCTTGATTTTCATTATATTATTCTTTATACCTCTTTGAATGTCTAAAAATTTTCATAGCACATTGTTTAAAAGAATGCAACAAATCCCAGGCTGAAAGGGAAATTCAGAATTTTCGGATATAACAAAATAACTAAAGAAATGTATAAGATACAAACATCTCACTCAAAATGACAGGATTATTCCTTCAACCTGCTTCATTTTCCTGGGACTAGTTCAACAGGAGGGAACCTGCTAGAGGAGCAGCAAATGGGAACAGGGGGACTAAGAATTAGCAGATAAGGGTTCCATTCTCTCAAATACTCAGAAAGAACAATTTCATTAACCTCTCATTTTTTCACACTTAAAAAGGTGGTGCTGGATTAGATTATTTTAAAGTTTTTTCCATATGTCAATTTCTTCCAGGATTTTTTTTTTTGAGCAGCAATTTCTAAAACTGTGTGTGCAAGATACAAACATTTTTTCCATGTAGAAAAGAGTTCCCTGGTCAAATCTGTTTGGGATATACTGGGTTAAACAGAATTAAACAGATTTCTTTACAGCAGTACTTCTCAGAGCCTTTAATACGTTTATATATATTATGACTCTTCAAGAGGAGAATTCAGTTATGAAGCATTTTCAAAAAATTATTGGACCATAGAAAACGCCCCCCTGAGACAGCAGAAGTAAGAAGAACTACAGTTCTGCAGCTTGTGGAAGGAAAAGCACGTTCACAGAAAGATAAACAAAATGAAAAGGCAGAGGACTTTGTACCAGACGAAGAAACAAGCTAAAACCCCAGAAAAACAACTAAATGAAGTGGAGATAGGCAACCTTCCAGAAAAAGAATTCAGAATAATGATAGTGAAGATGATCCAGGACCTCGGAAAAAGAATGGAGGCAAAGATCGAGAAGATGCAAGAAATGTTTAACAAAGACCTAGAAGAATTAAAGAACAAACACCTAGAAGAATTAAAGAACAGACATGAACAATACAATAACTGACATGAAAAATACACTAGAAGGAATCAATAGCAGAATAACTGAGGCAGAAGAATGGATAAGTGACCTGGAAGACAGAATGGTGGAATTCACTGCCGCAGAACAGAATAAAGAAAAAAGAATGAAAAGAAATGAAGACAGCCTAAGAGACTTCTGGGACAACATTAAATGCAACAGCATTCACGTTATAGGGGTCCAAGAAGGAGAAGAGAGAGAGAAAGGACCAGAGAAAATATTGGAAGAGATTATAGTCAAAAACTTCCCTAAGATGGGAAAGGAAATAGCCACCCAAGTCCAGGAAGCACAGAGAGTACCAGGCAGGATAAAACCAAGGAGAAACATGCCAAGACACATAGTAATCAAATTGACAAAAATTAAAGACAAAGAAAAATTATGGAAAGCAACAAGGGAAAAATGACAAATAACATACAAGGGAACTCCCAAAAGGTTAACAGCTGATTTCTCAGCAGAAACTCTACAAGCCAGAACGGAGTGGCATGATATATTTAAAGTGATGAAAGGGAAGAACCTACAACCAAGATTACTCTACCCAGCAAGGATCTCATTCAGATTTGATGGAGAAATCAAAAGCTTTACAGACAAGCAAAAGCTAAGAGAATTCAGCACCACCAAACCAGCTGTACAACAAATGTTAAAGGAACTTCTCTAAGTGGGAAATATAAGAGAAGAAAAGGACCTACAAAAACAAAACCATAACAATTAAGAAAATGGTCATAGGAACATACATATTGATAATTACCTTAAACATGAATGGATTAAATGCTTCAGCCAAAAGACACAGGCTCGCTGAATGTATACAAAAACAAGACCCATATATATGCTGTCTACAAGAGACCCACTTCAGACCTAGGGACACATACAGACTGAAAGCGAGGGGATGGAAAAAGATATTCCATGCAAATGGAAGTCAAAAGAAAGCTGGAGTAGCAATATTCATATCAGATTAAATAGACTTTAAAATGAAGAAATTTACAAGAGACAAGGAAGGACACTACATAATGATCAAGGGATCAATCCAAGAAGAAGATATAACAATTATAAATATATATGCACCCAACATAAGAGCACCTCAATACGTAAGGCAACTGCTACAGCTATAAAAGAGGAAATTGACAGTAACACAGTAATAGTGGGGGACTTTAACACCTCACTTACACCAATGGACAGATCATCCAGACCGGAAATTAATAAGGAAACACAAGCTTTAAATGACACAATAGACCAGATAGATTTAATTGATATTTACAGGACATTCCATATAAAAACAACAGATTACACTTTCTTCTCAAGTACATACGGAACATTCTCCAGGATAGATCACATCTTGAGTCACAAATCAAGCCTCGGTAAATTTAAGAAAATTGAAATCATATCAAGCATCTTTTCCGACCACAATGCTATGAGATTAGAAATGAGTTACAGGGAAAAAAACGTAAAAAACACAAACACATGGAAGCTAAACAATACATTGCTAAATAACCAAGAGATCACTGAAGAAATCAAAGAGGAAATCAAAAAGTACCTAGAGACAAATGACAACGAAAACACGATGATTCAAAACCTATGGGATGCAGGAAAAGCAGTTCTAAGAGGGAAGTTTATGGCAATACAAGCCTACCTCAAGAAACAAGAAAAATCTCTAATAAACAAACTAACCTTACACCTAAGGGAACTAGAGAAAGAAGAACAAAAAAACCCAAAGTTAGTAGAAGGAAAGAAATCATAAAGATCGGATCAGAAACAAATGAAATAGAAACAAAGACAACAACAGCAAAGATCAATAAAACTAAAAGCTGGTTCTTTGACAAGATAAACAAAATTGAAAAACCTTTAGCCAGACTTATCAAGAAAAAAAGGGAGAAGATCCAAATCAATAAAATTAGAAATGGGGCTTCCCTGGTGGCGCAGTGGTTGAGAGTCTGCCTGCTAGTGCAGGGGACGCGGGTTCGAGCCCTGGTCTGGGAGGATCCCACGTGCCGCGGAGCAGCTGGGCCCGTGAGCCACAATTACTGAGCCTGCGTGTCTGGAGCCTGTGCTCCGCAACAAGAGAGGCCGCGATAGTGAGAGGCCCGCGCACAGCGATGAAGAGTGGCTCCCACTTGCCACAACTGGGGAAAGCCCTCGCGCAGAAACGAAGACCCAACATAGCCATAAATTAAAAATAAATAAATAAATAAATAAAATTAGAAATGAAAAAGGAGAAGTTACAACAGACACCACAGAAATAAAAAAGACCATGAGAGATTACTACAAGCAACTATATGCCAATAGAATGGGCAACCTGAAAGAAATGGACAAATTCTTAGAAAAGCACAACCTTCCGAGAGTGAGCCAGGAAGAAATGGAAAATTTAAACAGACCAGGGGCTTCCCTGGTGGCACAGTGGTTAAGAATCTGCCAGCCAATGCAGGGGACACAGGTTCGAGCCCTGGTCTGGGAAGATCCCACATGACACGGAGCAACTAAGCCCATGTGCTACAACTACTGAGCCTGTGCTCCAGAGCCCGCAAGCCACAACTACTGAGCCCACGTGCCACAACTACTGAAGCCTGCGTGCCTAGAGCCTGTCCTCCACAATAAGACAAGCCACCACAATGAGAAGCCCATGCACTGCAATGAAGACCCAATGCAGCCAAAAATAAATAAATAAAATAAATAAATTTTTAAATATATATATAAACAGACCAATCACAAGCACTGAAATTGAAACTGCAATTTAAAATCTTCCAAGAAACAAAAGTCCAGGACCAGATGGATTCACAGGTGAATTCTATCAAACATTTAGAGAAGAGCTAACACCTATCCTTCTCAAACTCTTCCAAAAAATTGCAGTGGAAGGAACACTCCCAAGCTCATTCTATGAGGCCACCATCACCCTGATACCAAAACCAAAGATACTACAGAAAAAGAAAATTACAGATCAATATTACTGATGAATATAGATGCAAAAATCCTCAACAAAGTACTAGCAAACAGAATCCAACAACACATTAAAAGGATCATACACCATGATCAAGTGGGATTTATCCCAGGGGTGGAAGGATTCTTCAACATACGCAAATCAATCAATGTGATACACCATATTAACAAACTGAAGAAGAAAAACCATATGATCATCTCAATAGATGCACAAAAAGCTTTTGACAAAATTCAACATCCATGTATGATAAAAACTCTCCAGAAAGTGGGCATAGAGGGAACCTACCTCAACATAATAAAGGTCATATATGACAAACCCACAGCTAACATTATTCTCAATGGTGAAAAACTGAAAGCATTTCCTCTAAGATCAGGAGCAAGACAAGGATGTCCACTCTCACCATTATTATTCAACATAGTTTTGGAAGTCCTAGCCACAGCAATCAGAGAAGAAAAAGAAATAAAAGGAATACAAATTGGAAAAGAAGAAGTAAAAGTGTCACTGTTTGCAGATGACATGATACTATACATAGAGATTCCTAAAGATGCCACCAGAAAACTACTAGAGTCAATCAATGAATTTGGTAAAGTTGCAGGATACAAAATTAATGCACAGAAATCTCTTGCATTCCTATACACTAACAACGAAAGATCTGAAAGAGAAATTAAGGAAACACTCCCATTTACCATTGCAAGAAAAAGAATAAAATACCTAGGAATAAACCTACCTAAGGAGGCAAAAGACCTGTACTCAGAAAACTATAAGACACTGATAAGAGAAATCAAAGATGACACAAACAGTTGGAGAGATATACCATGTTCTTGGACTGGAAGAATCAATATTGTGAAAATGACTATACTACCCAAAACAATCTACAGATTCAATGCAATCCCTATCAAATTACCAGTGGCATTTTTTACAGAACTAGAACAAAAAAATCTTAAAATTTGAATGGAAACACAAAAGACCCCTAATAGCCAAAGCAGTCTTGAGGGAAAAAACTGGAGCTGGAGGCATCAGACTCCCTGACTTCAGACTATACTACAAAGCTACAGTAATCAAGACAATATGGTACTAGCACCAAAACAGAAGTATAGATCAATGGAACAGGATAGAAAGCCCAGAGATAAACCAATGCACCTATGGTCAACTAATCTATGACAAAGGAGGCAAAGATATACAATGGAGAAAAGACAGCCTCTTCAATAAGTGGTGTTGGGAAAACTGGACAGCTACATGTAAAAGACTGAAATTAGAACACTCCCTAACACCATACACAAAAATAAACTCAAAATGGATTAGAGACCTAAACGAAAGACCAGACACTATAAAACTCTTAGAGGAAAACATAGGAAGAACACTCTTTGACATAAATCACAGCAAGATCATTTTTGGTCCACCTCCTAGAGTAACAGAAATAAAAACAAAAATAAACAAATGGGACCTAATGAAACTTAAAAGCTCTTACAAAGCAAAGAAAGCTACAAACAAGATGAAAAGACAACCCTCAGAATGGGAGAAAATATTTGCAAATCAGTCAACAGACAAAGGATTAATCTCCAAAATATACAAGCAGCTCATGCAGCTCAATATCAAAAAAACAAACAACCAAATTCAAAGATGGGCAGAAGACCTAAATAGGCATTTCTCCAAAGAAGATATACAGATTGCCAATGAACACATGAAAGGATGCTCAACATCATTAATCATTAGAGAAATGCAAATCAAAACTACAGTGAGATATTGCCTCACATCAGTCAGTATGGCCATCAAAAAACCTACAAACAATAAATGCTGGAGAGGGTGTGGAGAAAAGGGAACCCTCCTGCACCGTTGGTGCAAATGTAAATTGATACAGCCACTATGGAGAACAGTATGGAGGTTCCTTAAAAAACTAAAAATAGAACTACCATATGACCCAGCAATCCCCTACTGGGCATATACCCTGAGAAAACCATAATTCAAAAAGACACATGCACCCCAATGTTCATTGTAGCACTATTTACAATAGCCAGGTCATGGAAGCAACCTAAATGCCCATCGACAGACGAGTGGATAAGGAAGATGTGGCACATATATACAATGGAATATTACTCAGCCATAAAAAGGAACGAAATTGGGTCATTTGTAGAGATGTGGATGGATCTAGAGACTGTCATACAGAGTGAAGTAAGTCAGAAAGAGAAAAACAAATATCATATATTAAAGCATATATGTGGAACCTAGAAAAATGGTACACATGAACCGGTTTGCAGGGCAGAAATTGAGACACAGATGTAGAGAACAAACGTATGGACACCAAGAGGGGAAAGTGGGGTGGGGGGTGGTGGTGGTGTGATGAATTGGGCGATTGGGATTGACATGTATACACTAATATGTATAAAATAGATAACTAATAAGAACCTGCTGTATAAAAAATAAAATTCAAAAAAAAAAAGAAAGAAAACGTCCCCCCCCACCACGTGCAACACACCACCACCACTCCTTATTTTAAAACAGAATCTATTAACATTCTTTCCTAACAGTGTTCTGTGGAACATCGGTTTGGTAAATGTCATCCTAGAAGGATTTATCTCACTTGCTCTTTCAGTTGCTGATGGATGTTTAGAATCTTTTGTAAGAGTGGAATGTAGTTTCCTAGTTTAACTTCCACAGAGTGGGTTTCCTTTGAGTGAGTGTTCCTGGCCAGTGTAGAAGGCTATCTTCTAAGGCTTCATTAGTGAGAGCCCATTCTATCTCGCACTTTGGCAGATTTAACATGAGAAACTTCTGAGTATCTATGGTTAGAAGTGCTGCATCCCAGATGTGCCCTCTGTACCTGGCTCTTGGGCCTTTGCTAAGTTTGCTGCTTCAAGCCGTGTTCCCTTCCTTTGGGTGATTGCAAAGCTGAGGAGTGCTCTGGCCCAGAGCTCAGGGCCGAATTCCTGGGGGACAAGTCTCACGGGAAGAGGACCCCTAAGTGCCTTCATCGCCCAGCACTGGTTTGCTGTAGACAGGACTGCAGAGCCGAGGCCAGTGCACCCAGGAAAAGAGGGGCTCCGACTTCTTTCAGGGACAGGACACTTATCACTTCCACTGGCAGCACTGCCTTTTGTGGGGAGGGGTTCCTTAGAAGATCCCAGGGTTCTCTGGAACTATCTCCCCATCCAAAGCCCTGAGGTTTGTGGCTCCCACAGGGCCTTTTAAAAGGTGATTTACCTGAGGGCCTTTAATCTAGAAACAAGGATTCCTTTGGAAAAGTCAGGTGCTAAGGTGAATGAGACAGAGAGATTTTTTTAAAGGCTTTTGTTCTTTTGAACAATCAAAAGGAAAACATGAGAAAAGTATGTTCTTTTCCAGGCAGCTGCTCCTGCTGCCCTTCCTCCTTCTCTACCCCACTCCACCCCAGCACGGCCCTGCCCAGCTACCTGCTCGGACCCAGCACCTCTGAGGCCTGGCTCTCCCTGCCTACCAAAGGCAAGATAAGCCTTAACTACCCACACAGTGTCAGGCCTACTTACCAGGCTGGGGCATTGGGCCTGATGCTGGGGAAAGCTGAAGAGAGCAAAAGGAACAGGGTGTTTGATGCCAGAAGAGGTGAGCCCCATTTCAAAGCTCTCCAAGCTCTGCTCTCAAGAATGGAGAGGAGCCTCCTGGTTACAGGGGCTAGAAAGGAAATCAAGGGAAGCAACCAGAGGAAAACTGCAACGGGGGAAGCCGGATTGAGCCAGGAAGTAAATGCAGAGATTAGGATGCGCCTTCAACCCCAGGCTCCTAGGTCAGAGCCCGGTTTGCTCCAAGGAAGTGCTCCTGTGTCCTGTCTGCTGGCCAGACACTCATTTGTTCAGGAAACCTGCTCCGAGGTCCCACGTTTCCTCTCTCCTCCTTTTTCAGCTAATGCTTTCCACACCCCTTCCCTTCCCTCCCTCCAGGAAATCCATCCATGGACAAAAAGCCTGTCATTGAGAACAGACATAAATAAATAAACAAACAAGTAACTAAATAAATACTCCTCTCCTCTCAAAGCAGCAAACTGCGGACCTTCCTCTTATTCATTTTTAGACCATAGCTGCTCAAATTGGATGGAGTTTCTATTCCTGGGCATCTTTTTTTTTTTTCCTTCTATGAATCCAAGCGGTGGCTACTTCATTGTGGGCATTTTTTAAATGCAAGTTTTCCCCTAAAGGCACAAGCAGGCGGCAGGCAGGCAGGCAGGTGCATACACACACACACACACACACACACACACACACACGGGCGCACACAGAGTACCTCTGGAGCTTCCCCTCCCTCAGTCATTTCCCCTCAGTGGGCTGAAAAAGGGTGAGGCTTGGAAATCATTTCTCTGGGGCCTACCTTCTGATTCCAGCAGGTCTGAGGAGCAGGCGACAACTGGGAGCTGGGCGGCCAGGGCTGGGTTGCCTGTGTGAATCAGCAAAGAAGTCCCTGAGACAGGGATGCTGACAGCTGCTGTATGCACACTCTCCCTCTGTCTCTCCCACCTCCCTGCCCTCCTTCTCCTGCTCCTCCTCCCCTCTCGGAACCGCTCTGTGTTGCTATGCAATCATATCACAGGACTAACAGCATCACTCCGACCTCAGGCAAAGATACCCTTGACTGGGCAAATGCAGGAAGAGCAAGGACAGTTTTGTAGAACTACCAGAGCCTTGGCGGCTCTCTCGGAGATTTCAATTTATTAGGAGCAGAGAAGGAAAGCGGAAGACGCTGAGAGGCAGAGGGGGAGAGGGGGAGAGGCTTCCACTGGGGAGGAGGAGACAAAAGAGGCTGAGAGATCAATACAAGCTGCTGAGCGAGGAGCCTGGGCCTCAACTTCCACAGATCTAGCTCAGAGCCAAAGCCAACTTCAGAGCCAGCAGCTGGCAGGGCCCCTCGTTAGCCAGTCCAGGATTCAGTTTCTGTGTTAGAGGTTGAAACCTCTGCTCTAGAATCATCACTTGTACCCAAGGTAGAGTCTTGGGCCCAGGGCAGTCTGCCAGTCACCTGTAAGTTCCATCCTTACCTCCTCTTAGCTCTAAATGTAGAGAAAGCCTTGACAATGAGAGCAGCAAAATGCGCCTTGAATGATTTAAGAAAATACAGCTCCTCCGTGCCTCCCCTCACCCACTACCCCAGTCACTCTCCTTCCCTCTGTCCATACCAGCCCTTACAACTTTAACTGTCACCCCTGTTAAAGAGAAGAGGGTATGAACGCCAAACACACTGAGAGACCTGGGAGAAGCCACTAAAGGGATGGAGGGGATTATACCCCTTTACGGAGTGCCCAGCACACAGTACATTAACTCAATAAATATTTGTTGAATGAGTAAATTGAAAAGATGGATGGCTGGATGGATAGATGGATGGATGGATGGCTGGATAGCAGTCAGAAGGCCCCCATCCCCATCCTCCTACACAAACATACTCATAATTAAAGCCCCAGCAGCTCCAGGCTGCGGCAAAGGATAAGAGAAGCATTCTTCTTTCCTCTCTCCATTTCTGAGAACAGGGTGTGTATGAGAAGGAGAAACAGGTTGGTTTGGGGGTGGGTTGCTTAACTTTACTGATTTGCCTCTAAGAACTCTATAAGCTCTGATGGCAATGGAATTTAGAAGACAAAATACTTCCTGGCCCAAAGGACTTGGGACTAGTGTTTACAAAGTTTCTACAAAGACTGAGAATTATTATTATTATTATTATTAGTTTTATCTTTATGGAAAATCCTCAGGTAGGAAATAACTAGTGTGTATGTGTGTTCTTTTGAGATAAAAATGTTAAAAACTTAAGCTGCTGGTTTCAGTAAAAGATTAGCCATAAGGCCTGATCTCCTCTTTAAAACGAGCAAAGAAAATGGGAACCAACTGCTCCCTCCCCCAAATGAGGCTTTTAGAGCTGTGTGAGCGGCCCCCCCTGCCCGGCCCCCATGCAGACGCAGAAAGGGCCTTTGATTTCTGAAGGGGTTTTGGAAGCACATCCGGCTTCTCAGTCTGCACACCCCCGCCAGAGCAGTTCTGAGCTCCCCAGCCTCACCCGGCCTGGCCCCAGTCTTAGCCCTGGCAGCGTGCAGGGTTTCTCAGTACCATCCAGATCCAGGGCCCCAGGAGCCCTTTACTACTGACTCAGAATGACTTGGAGGGGGCAGTTGGCTAGAAGAAAGACCAGAGGAACACTCTGAGAAACTGTTTGGGCTGGCACAGCACAGAACACACACCAAACACATGGGGACCTGACTCCACGCCCACTCCTGGCACCAGTGCGCTGGCACACCAAGTCAAAGCCGAACCTGGGTTTCGAAAGAAGAAGGAGAGCGAGCCGGATTGGGTACTTGCTGCCCACTTTTTTTTTAAATTTATTTATTTTATTTATTTATTTTTGGTTGCATTGGGTCTTCGTTGCTGCAGGCAGGCTTTCTCTCTAGTTGTGGCGAGCGGGGGCTACTCTTCTTTGCGGTGCGCAGGCTTCTCATTGCGGTGGCCTCTCTTGTTGTGGAGCACAGGCTCTAGGCGCACGGGCTTCAGCAGTTGTAGCACGCGGACTCAGTAGTTGTGGCTCGTGGGCTTAGTTGCTCTGTGGCATGTGGGATCTTCCCGGACCAGGGCTCGAACCCGTGTACCCTGCATTGGCAGGTGGATTCTTAACCACTGTGCCACCAGGGAAGCCCTTGCTACCCACTTTGACTGCACTTGGACTGGCCCAGATCACCATGAGCAGTCAGAATCCTCCTTAATTTTTCTATCTCTAGAGAAAGCATTCAGGCTGCTGTTACAAAAAGACAATACCAGCCTCCAGGAAAATAAACCCGCAGAGTTTGTTTTGAGGGATACAACAAAATCTTTCCCTAAATCTCTCTCCCGTTGACCCGATCATGATGGAAAAGACCCCCCCTCCTTGTTCCTTTGCTTTAGGCACTCAGAGCTCTTGTGTAAAATGAGGGTATTACCAGTGAGACAAAAAAACGTTAAGCTATTATCAGCTAGCAACACCTAAGATTTAATTATTAGATTATAATTATGGCTAACATTACTGAGCATTTACTCCAGGCTAGGCACTGTTTGAAGTGCTTTGAACATGTTATTAGCTCATTTCATCCTCATAGCAGATTAAAAATAGCTTCTATTATCCCCCCACACACTTTATAGATAAAGCACTGTAACACAGTGAGGTTACATGACTTGCCCAAGGTCACACAGCTATGCATTATGGAGCTAAGACTTATCCTGGATGTCTCTGGGCAATGCCCACATGATTAACCATGATGCTATACTGTCTCCATCCATCTTGTAGTGGCCTGATCAGATGTCAAGCCTAGGTAGGTCATTGAGACAAATGTGACTAGGGCAGAAGTCCCTGGATAGTTTTTCTAATCTTTTTGTCTTTTCTCAGGCTATTTCCTCAAAATGTCTCCCTTCCCTTTAGAGGTCAGAAACACAAGGGACCTTAGACGTAAGATTTCTCTCTCTGAGAAGTCCCAAGTGCGCAGAGTCCACACAAATTTTGGTTAAGGCTATGAATGGAGTACGAAAGGGAAAAGACAAATGACCTTGAGATGAGGTGGAGTGCTCCAGTTTGCTATGGTTCCCACACTGCCCACTGTACTCTAGTCATTTATATTACCTGTTCAGCTCCTGTGGCTTTTCAGTGGGTGCCGTCTCATAGGCTACCGAAGGTACATTCCTTACTGTCGTTGGTCTTCTGGTGTATTTAGAAGAGGATTGTTTGGTTTTTGTTTCCTGGAGGGTGTCAAGGTGGGTAGAGTCTCTAGCTGTGTTTCAGGAAAGGTAATATCTTGGCTTGAACATCGCAACTGGATAGAATAGTTCACTCTGACATTTAAATCCCAGGGAGACCCATTTTCACCCAGGAGACATCTCAACAAACCAGAGCAAGCACATAGGCTAGCTTCAACTAGTTTTCTGATGAGGACAAAGAAAGATGAAAGGGGGTCAGGCCACAAGCTTTGATTGTATCTCCACCCTGGTAACCTATAGGAGGATGTTTGAGACCCATCCTAGCGTCACTGAGCAGGACTTTGCTCAGTGGACAAGGATAGGTGGGGCGTTTCAGGCAGAGAGAAAACGTGTGCAAAGGCACAAAGCTGAGAGGACACAGCTTGCTAAGGGACTGTAAGTACTAACTCATTTTGACTAAGCTAAGATGGGGTTACAGGTGGGAAATGGCAAGATGCGGCAGGAGATGAAGCTTTGGAAGCACACAGAGGCACTAGGGTCATTTATGTTTTTGTTGTTTTTGTTTCAAGCAGGGAAGTGGCATGGTCAGATTTATGTTTTAGAAGTATCATTCTAATGGCTTTCATTGAAAGAACAATTTTTTTAATTGAAGTATAGTTGATTTACAATATTAGTTTCAGGTGTACAACATAGTGATTCAATTTCTTTTATAGATTATACTCCATTTAGAGTTATTACAAAATAATGGCTCTATTTCCCTGGGCTGTAAAAGATATCCTTGTTGCTTATTTATTTTATACATAGTAGTTTGTGTCTCCTAATCCCCTCTCCCATCTCACCCCTCCCACCTCCCCACTGGTAAACACTAGCTTGTTCTTTGTATCTGTGAGTCCGCTTCTTTTTTGTTATATTCACTAGTTTGTTGTATATTTTAGATTCCACATATAAGTGACATCATACAGTATTTGTCTTTCTCTGTCTGACTTGTTTCACGTAGTATAATACCCTCCAGGTCCACTCACGTTGTTGCAAATGGCAAAATTTCATGAGCACTTAGGTTGCTTCCATATCTTGGCTATTATAAATAGTGCTGCTATGAACATAGGGGTGTATGTATCTTTTCTAATTAGTTTTTTTTCTTTTAATATATACTCAGAAGTGGATTGCTGGATCATATGGTAGTTCTATTTATAGGTTTTTGGGGAACCTCCATACTGTTCTCCATAGTGGCTGCACCAATTTAGAATCCCACCAACAATGTCCTAAGGTTCTCTTTTCTCCACATCCTCGCCAACATTTGCGAAGAACAATTATTGAGTGCCCGCTGCATGCTAGGTCTGTGCTAGACCCCAAGAGCACAGAGAAAACTTGAAAACTACCTTCAAGTTTCTCACAGTCTAATGGGTGAGACAACTAATGAAACATAAATACAATCGAGTGCAATGAAGGATGAATTGGAGGGGAGGAAAGCGGGAAGCTTGGACACCTAGTAGGAGGTGGTTGTAGTACTCATCTGATGAGGGCCTGAAGCAGAGCAGTTGGTAGTGAGGGTGGGACAGTGCCCCCATCCTTAATGGATCTTCCTCATATTCTCCTTTCCTTTTATCATTTCTTCCTAGCTTTACTACTTGCCAAGTTGCTAAAAGAGAAATAAACTGTGAATAGCTTTTTTGTCCTTGGTGGGTGGGGGAGAGGTAGTATAGGTAATTCCCATTGTCATTCCACAACCTTATTCATTGCCCCCCTGACCATGTTTACCAAAAGTATTACTTCAAATCATTTCTACTCTTCTCAAACACCCAACCCATGCCCACCTATCTCAGCAAATAACCTCCATTCTTGTTTTGCTGAGAAGGTGAAAGCTATCCCTGCAAAAGTCTTCTCTGCCTCAGAATTTCTTTCTATCTTCTTCCCCTTCCATTATCCCCAGACAAAGGACCTCCCCCTGCTTTTTCCTCACCAAGGTCAATACCTCTGCTCATGACCTCACACCATTCTCTTCCTATCTTCTCTGGGAACTTCATAAATTTTTGTCTCTCTCTGGTTTTCATCTTCAACCTTTTCCTTGCTTTTGACACTTTTTCCTGCTTTCTAAAAACGTGTGAGGAGAAGGAAGTTTGCTGACTCCCATGAGCTGGGAACTGGGAAGAATGTTCCCCCACTAGAGAAAGCCCTCCCCTCTGCCCTATAGGAACCCACCACACACACAACCAGGTCAAAACTGTCTTACCAACAAGTTTGGAGGGAAGAAACTTCATCAGGGCAAAGAATTCCCAGGTTTCAGGTAAGGCTAGGACATAAAAAGTAGAACTAAGAAAATGCAGAGAATAAGAATAATAAACATTTTTACCAAAAGGGAAAGGGGGGAGGGATAAATTGGGAATTTGAAATGAACATATACACACTATTATCTATAAAGTAGGTAAACAACAAGGACCTACTGTATAGCACAGAGAACTGTATTCAATATCTTGTAAAAACATATAATGGAAAAGAATTTGAAAAAGTTATATATATATGTATAATTGAATCACTTTGCTGTACACTGAAAACATTGTAAATCAACTATACTTCAATAAAAAATTAAACAGTAAAGAATAATAAACATTTGCCAGTTATTTGCAGAGTGCTTTTTGCCACATTGTTTTGTTTATCTAGCAGAGATTGCTTCCAACGAATGGGAATTTCATGTAGCAAAATAGAAAGGATTAAGTAGAGGGGCAGACAGAGGTGAAATGCCTGAGAACTTGGGATTGTGAGAATGAGTCAGAGAGTAGGGGGGAGGGAGTTTCACCAAGTGTGTATGACATAGACAACGGAGCAGGGAATTTGGTGATAAGTTGGAGGAACATGTTAGGAATGTAGGGGCGCACTGCTGAAAAGGCTGGATTTTGTCATTGAAGTTGGTAAGGAATAAGGTGAAGCCACAACAGAGAAGGGCTGAAGAATCAGTGTTGTCCCAGTCAATGTCCTGAACACCCTCTGCTGTTTCTGCTGAACATCTCAAAATGTGGAACTCATCTTACACACTTGGTTACCTCCCACCCTCTTCTGCTTTTCAAGCTTCTGCTACACCAGACTCAGCAGCTGGGATGTTATATAACCAAATATTATGTTCTATTTATGTTTTTAAATATATTCCATTTAGACCAAAACCATTCAAGCTACAGTAAAAATGGTACAGTGGAAAGAACACTGAATTAGGAGTCAGAAGACAAAGGTTCTAGTCCCAATTTTGCTATTAAATTGCTGTTAACCTTTATGAGCCTTAGGGTTTTCTCCTCCACCGGAAAGAGGGTAATATCTGCCCTATTCACATGATTAGGTTGAGAATCAAACAGGATAATGGATATGAATATATATTGAACATACTGAAATTATAAAATGCTATTTAAATATAAGAGATTACTATTTCCATTGCTTCAACGTCCTGGTGATTCTTCTATCTGCAGAAGACATAAAGACCCAGAGTAGATTATAGCAGCTAAGGAAGCAGAGCCAGAAAGGTAATTAGCTCCCTGTTTCCATGATAGATCAGATACTATAGTGCTTTAAGCAGACATACCAACAAGGCAGTCAGAGTCTTATTCACATCCTTCACATTATCAACCTTCCCATCCCTCCTTCCAGCCCAGAAGGCTAGATATATGCACACACACTAACAACCTTCACATATGAGATTCTAGGCTAGGATGTACAACCCGATACGAACTATTGGTTTTCTAGGCTAAAGGACACTGCTACTGATTTGTACTTTCATTGTGTTTAGGTTGCTGGGCCAAGATGAGCATTTCTTGCTTGTAACTTGCATTGAGAGGAGAAGGGAACTAACATTTTTGGAGCTCAGCCTCTGTGCCAAACACAGTGTAAGACACTTGACAGCTATTACCTCCTGTAATACTCACAACAACTAGGTGAGGTAAGGATTATTGTTCCCAACTCTATAAACAAGGAAACTGCATCTCGGAAATGTTAAGTAAGCTGTTCAAGTTCATTAAGCTAATAAGACATGCAAGCTGGAATTCCATCCCAAATCCATCTGACTCCAATGCTGATGCTCTTCCCACTTCTCTCCTTCTTCTAGGCAGGACATCAATATTCAAAGCAGGGCACATCCTAGAAATTACCACTTCTTGTTGCACTCAAAAGTACATATTGGCATAACATCTGGCAAGTACCTTAGCCACCAACAGGTAGAGTCCCCTTTCAGTGATGCCTCTAAATCTTGAAGTTGTTTTGGAATCTAAAGAAAGCCAGGACCTGGACTTCCATGGTGGTCCAGTGGGTAAGACTCTGCACTCCCAATGCAGGGGACCCAGGTTCGATCCTCAGTTGGGGAGCTAGATCCCACATGCATGCTGCAACTAAAAGATTTTGCATGTAGCAACTAAAGATCCCTCACGCCACAATGAAGATCCCACACACAGCAACAAACATCCCACGTGCCACAACTAAGAGTCGGCACAGCCAAAATAAATAAATAAATAAATAAATTTTTAAAAAGAAAGAAAGAAAGCCTGGACCTAACAGACAAGAGCTATCTTTTACATCAAGTAGTGAGCTCTACACATCTCGCAAGACAGACAAGATATTTGCTTGGCAGAGGCAAAGTGACAATTTCAAGGTGAGACTGTCAGTGTTAAAAGGATGCCTCACACAGTGTTCTCTGGCCAATAACCAATCAAACTCAGAGCTACCACACTGTTCCCTCCTCAGATTCAACCTTATAGGGGTGAATAGAGTTGATAGGTATCTACCTGGTATGATTTGAGGAGGACTGAAATGCTATCACTAATCAAAATGATTTCCCCTGCTGGCCTTGCCATGAGACCTGCAATTTCCTACTAATCACTTCTTTCAGGTTAAGGCATCTGTCAAAATGTAAGTGCTATCTTCAGTCGTGATATATTATAATCATTAGTTTATCACTTTCATTCTAATCACCAGACAGGTATGGGATACAGGGCAAATCATATTGAAGGAGAAGGCAGAGAGGAAGCTTCAGTGTGATGTATAATGGGCAGCTAGAGTTGAGCAAGTCCAGATCAAGACATTTAGAAGCCCTAAGCACCGAAGAGATAGTGTTACAAACTCTATAAACTAAACATAAGATGTAAACCTATAAACTAAGCATAAGATGGTTCAACAGAATCTGACCTTTCCCATAATTACTACTGCAATTCTTTTTTATTGCCATATAATTCAGTCATTAAAAGTGTACAATTAAATGGCGTATAATATAGTCAAAGTTGTGCAACCCTCACAACAATCAATTTTAGAATATTTTCATCACTTTCCCCCCCAAAAGAACCCCTATCAGTCACTCCCTTTACCCCCCACTCCCTCCCAGCCCTAGGCAACCACTAATCTACTTTTGGTCTATGTAGATTTTTCCTATTCTGGACATTCTACATAAATGGAATCATACAATATGCGGTCTTTTGTGTCTGGCTTCTTTCACTCAGCATAATGTTATTCTCAGCATAATGTTATCAAGGTTATTCTTTGTTGTAGCATATATCAGCACTTCATTCCTTTTTATGGTTGAATAATATTCCCTTGTTTGGATATAACACATTTTGTTTAGCCATTCATCAGTTGATAGACATTTGGGTTGTTTCCACTTTTTGGCTATTATTGAGTATTGCTGCTATGAACATTTGTGTACAAGTTTTTGTATGGACACATGTTCTCAATTCTTTTAAGTATATACCTAGGAATGGAATTGCTGGGTTATATGGTAACTCTCTGTTTAACTTTTGAGGGACTACCAGACTGTTTATCAAAGTGGCTGTACCATTTTACATTCCCACCACACCAATACTTGTTATTGTCTTTTTGATTATAGCCATACTAGAGTGTATGAATTTGTATTTCATTGTGTCAATCCTTTTTTGAAATATCAAATATCCAATTCTTTAAAAAAAATCTTTAATGCCTCTATTTAGTTGGTTTCCTAAGTATATGCTTGATCTGCCTATTATTAAAGCATCCAGGACTGGGATCAGCTAGAATTGATTTGGTTCCTCGGGTTGGAGGGCTATAAGGGAGGGCCTATCAGGTAAAACATTTCTAACACCAAACCAAGACACAAAGATGACTAAGCCACATTTCCTGTTTAATAGGGGAGCCAGTCACCTACCCAAAACGACTACAAAACAAAGTAGAATGAGGGAAGTGCTATAATAAGGCAAGGGAAGTACAGAGGGGTATCAGGGCAAAACAGATGCAGTTCTCTCAAAATACAGTGCTAAGCAACCTCAAACATCACCAAAGCAAACTGGCTCTCCACCCTTACCCAGCCACAGCGTGAATCCAGAGTCTTCTTGGAAACAGTTACAAGAGCAGGGAACAAGGCTCTTAGAGGTATACTGTACTGAGCCTGAGAAGTATATTTGTCATCTTCTCATTTCAATTACTATTCATACTTACTACCCACGGGCTGGCTCTTTCAGACTTGGCCTCATTACTTTCAGTCTTACATCAATTTGTAAGACTGCACTGAAGAATGGTTGTAAAGTACTTTGTAAATCTAAAGTGCATTATAAATAATAATCTCCTATTGCAACCTTCTTAGCAACAACAAACAAGTCCTATTCTGGCAGTTCCTCATTGCCCTCTCCCCAATCTACCATTTTACCTGAATTGTTCCCATCACACCTCTTTGCACCAGTACACCCCAACTTCTGGAGATGATGCTTGCAATCAGCTAAGCCTTCAGAGAACCTTTGCAGCCTTAGAAGCATTTTGATTCTGTATTTTGCTTTGGAAATAGAAAGCAAGCCAAAGAGATTGCTCCCATTTCATCATGGAGAGGCTGAGGCATATGAAGATTAAGTGACCCAATAATTTTAAAGAAATCATGTTATCAGATTGAAGTTCTGTGTGTCCTCCCTGTTTTACCTCTACCTCTACCCATGAGAAAACTGCAGCTATTGAGGTTGTGGGTTTGGGATACCTACTCCCCAGGTCCCAAGCCTTTCTCCTGAGAGTAGCTAAGAGTAAGCGGGCTGCCTGAGCACAGCTAACTCATATTCAACAGACCAGAGAAGGTAATTTCACTTTTGAACTGCTATCTACTTCTCTGAAGTGGGACTCAATTGTGCTTGAAAAAGTCAAGCACAACCTAATTGCCCTCAACCATCTGTCTAAACCCTGCTCAGGGCAATGGGCCAGGGCGTTGTAAAAACACGTGATTCTGCCTGAGGGAGGACTTGGAGGAAGCTCTTTGAAAAATAGAGACCTCTAATCATTTCTTTGTTTATTCAAATATTTATTGAGCACTTACTAATTTGAATACTTCAGAGTAGTAATAGCAGAGGGGTCACCAGCACAGGTTCTGAAGGCCAACTGCCTAGGCTCAAATCCTGACTCTAATGCCTGCTTACTGACTTTAGTTTCTCTCTTGGTAAAATGAAAATAAAATTACTCATGCCATAGAGTAGACATAAGGACGAAATGAGATCCATATGTGAAGTGGCTAGTGCATTGCTTGGCCCATGGGAAGTTTTCAATAAATGCTAGCTAATATTGCTATTCATGCAGAATCAGAGCAAACTTGTCAGGGATCAATGGATGGGAATAAAATTTTACAGCCCTTCGGCCAGTTTCATGGGCCCATTGCTGGAACTGCTCTGGGGAAGAAGCACGTGCTGAGAAGAGTGGTAGGAAAAGTGTCATGACTGGAGGAGGTAAAGTAGAAACAACACTTGGATTTCAGGGAACTACTTGTTGCACTACGGAAGTTTCAGAAGAATATCAACACCAAAGAAGAAATTATTGCACATCAATGCATTCTGCTCTAGGGTAAATGATTCCTGCTAACACAACCCAGCCCCTGCCTGTCCAGTTTTCCATCACATGACGAAGAGGACAATGCAGACTTAGGGAAGTGATTGTTAGGTGCAAAGCCCGGAACCTAACAAATTATTTTAACTTCCTCCCAGCAACACTTTTCCTGGAATTAGTCCTGTGAGTTGGGGTACCCAGTTGACCCCAAGAAAAGACAAATATGGCAGAGAGAAAATCCAGTTGATGAGCCAACTGAGGAGAAGACTGATTTAGGACTAACTTGAGGGAGTAGAGGGCTTTTGCTGAGACAAGGCTCAAAAGGAACTAGGGAGAGTGGGACGTGAAGGTGAGAATACTGTTTTGACCATGCTAATGGCTGTCAAGCAGGAATCTTTAAAACCCTTTCCTGGCTTTCATATTTATCGAGTGTTTCCTTTGTGCACAGTAATGCTGAGTATTGCAAGGGTCCCAAAAGAAGCAACAAATGTGCTTCCTGCTTCCAAACTGTGATTAAACTGAAGTGGGAAAAATAGTCTACACTTTCTGCCTGTAACTTAATTCCAGATTGGAGAGTACAATGGTAACAGCTGCACTAACTGCTTTTATTTTACATACCGCGCTTAGAGTCAGAACCTCTTGAACTCAATTCACAAAGTGACATAAAATCATACGTGGGCACTTCTGTTTGTTATAGGATTGTAGCCATAACTGTATTAAATTCTATGTTTATGTTCTCTGCTGCACCAGTCACTCACTGGACTGGCATTCCATAGTCTTTAAACAACAACTAACCCAGTGAAATGTCTCTGGTCCTCCCAGGGAAGGGCTGGAGGGCCCCAAGGGCATACACACAGTGTGTTAACATCATTGGGCGTTCCTGTGCCAGGTCTGCTGTTTTCTCTCAATCCCTGTGCCATTTGAAGGCCCTGTTTTTGTTTTCCACTCATGATGGGCTGAACCTCAGAAACAGTGGGCTGGTGAACAACCATTTGTGACCAATCTAATTCCGAGGGATCGAAGGCAATGGCAGACTGAGCAGAATGAACCCAGAGCTCCAATGAGCTACCAACCCACGCATGGGTACACTCTCTGGATTCCTGTATCCCAGTCCCTCACACCTCCCACTTAGGGTAACAAGGCTCACAGTGAGGGGGAGGTACCAGGCAAGGCAAGTAGTTTGCTAGGATTATTTTTCTCTTCAATGGGACATTCTCAAAAAGTTCTCCTTTGCTTGTCTAAAGTGGGTTAGGAGTAGTTCTGCTGAAAGCAAAGAGATGGCCCCTTCCAACCATGTGAATCTCTGGTTATACTTCCTGACCCCCACAGAGATGAGCCACCTTGTTTAGCGCCCACGCTGTCTAGTCTTTTTTTTTTCCTGTTTAAATCTACCAAGGACCAAGCTATCCAAAAGATCTCTACTTATTGAAAGCTTGCTGCTACTGCTATTACTACGACTTTTATCACTGTTTCCTCCTCTTGGGGAAGCTCAGCCTGATAGCACAGTCACTAAGAAATTAATTCTGACCACAAGGGGAGAGTCTGTGAGACTTCCAACAGGAGCTGCTGTTTAAACTGGTCACCAGGCAGGGAAGGGCATTCCAGGATGAGAGCAACATGAGCAAGGGTTCAGGGGTACATAAGTGCATGGTGGATTCAAGAAAGTGAATAGCTGAGCAGGACTACAGTGGAAGGTATCAGCAAAGTGAGAGTGATGCCCGGGAGACTGGAACAAGGTAAGGTGGGGCAGAATGTGAAGGGCATTGAAAGTCAGGTTAAGCGGCTGGACTTACTCCTCTAGGCAATGGGGTGTTCTAAGCAGATGAAACACAATCCAATCCACATTAACAAAGAGAGCTCTGTGGGAGTATGGAGGCTTGATAGGCAGAGGTAAAGAGACCATTGAGGAGGCTCTAGCAAAGGGCTAGATAAGAAATGAGAGCTATATCTAGGGTAGTGGTAGTGGGAACTGAAAGGTGGCAGATTTGAACACACTAAGAAGCAGTGATGTGCTGGTAAACAACTGGCTCGCCAGAAAAGAAAAGGAAAAAAAAGCCCCGATTTACAGTGTTTGTTGATTTCCATAGTGTAAATACTTCCCCATGGCTGATACACTACCAAACGTAAAATAGATAGCTAGTGGGAAGCAGCCGCATAGCACAGGGAGATCAGCTCTGTGCTTTGTGACCACCTAGAGGGGTGGGATAGGGAGGGTGGGAGGGAGGGAGACGCAAGAGGGAAGAGATATGGGAACATATGTATATGTATAACTGATTCACTTTGTTATAAAGCAGAAACTAACACACCATTGTAAAGCAATTATACTCCAATAAAGATGTTTAAAAAAAAAAAGGTACCACTAGATGTCGCTGGATGTGGAATTGGGAAGAGGTGCGCTCAGTCAGCTCTCTTGAGCCAGTGTGAGCCGGCATACCACTACCAAGTGACCAGTTCAGTGTGGGGGAAGAAAGAGAAAAATCAAAGGTGATGGACATGGCTAATTTGGATGACTCCTTAGATGTTTATAGAGAAAGGGAACTCAGGAGGAAAAACAGACTTTATTTATTTATCTGTCTGGGGTGGGGGAGGATTAAGAGGTAAGAGGCATATCAGGAGGGAATGATGACTTTGGTTTTGGACATGTTGACTTGGAAATCCTAGCCTTGGAATTCAATTTTCAATGAGGCTCTGCCTTATAACGATAACTCACATTAATGGAATATTTATATTGTGCTAGGCACATTATATATTTTTATGATCTTTCAGTTATACCACAACCCTATGGCTCTAGTAGAAAAGCTGGCAAATAGTAGTTACAGAACAAATATCTTTTAAATGAATTAGGTACTCTTGTTTTTTTCATTTTACAAATGAGAGAAATGAGACACAAATTGATAGTAACTTTCACAAGGTCATTCAGCTGGGACTCAAACTCAAGCCTGTGTGATTCCAAAACCACTCTGCTATACTATATGTGTGTACTGTGGAGATGAACCATGTCAGGAACCTTTTCTTTTTTAGCTTTCTAAATCTAGTCAATCACAATGCTTATACATAGTGCTATAGACTGAATGTTTGTGTTCCCCCAAATTCGTATGTAGAAGCCCCAACCCCTAATGTGACTGTATTTGGAGATAGGGTCTTTTTGGAGGTGACTGGGGTTAGATGAGGCCATAAGGGTAGGGCCCTCATCCGATGGGATTAGTGTCCTTGTACGAAGAGGAAGAGAGACCAGTGCTCGCTTGTGCTCTCTCTCTCTTCCTCTCTCTCTCTCTCTCTCTCTCTCTCTCTGTCTCCATTCACATGCACCGAGGGAAGTCTATGTGAGGGCACAACAAGAAGGTAGCCATCTGCAAACCAGGAAGAGAACTCTCACCAGAGGCCAAATTAGCACCTTGACTTTGGACTTTCCAGCCTCCAGAACTGTGAGAAAATAATGTCTGTGTTTAAGCCACCCAGTCTGTGGTATTTTGTTTTGGTAGCCTGAGCTGACTAATACACAAGTACCGGATCATTAAATATTTGTTGAATGAATGAGGACTGATCCTAATATTTATATTGGAATTACTATTTTTCAAAGATAAGGCCTAGTAGGACATAAGGAAGAGCTAGGAGTAAAAAGAGGCTCCACCTGAGAGATCTTTGGTAGGGGATTTTTCTCTGATGGAAGTTTTTCTCTGTGGGGCTGGTGAAGAGTTTCTTGCCAGGCTTTTACAGCAATATTACTGACCAGCCTCAGAAATATCCTGTCCTGGGGATCTTCATATTCTGCTTCCTCCATTCTTGATATACTTATGACATTAGGAATGCAATGGGAGAATAAGAAAAGTATTTATTAATTTAACTAATATGTATTGAGTATCTTCTGTGCTGTACAATATGTCTATTATGGTATTTATTTTTTTACCACAAGCCTGGGAGGTAGTTCATATTATCCCGTTTTTGCAATGAAAAAACTGAAGTTAGTAGAGGCTAAGTAATTTGCTCAAGGTTAAATTATAAGTGGAATCACACATTTAAACTTGTGTTTGACTTTTTAAAAACATTACCTTCTCCCTTTCTTTACCCTTCCTAACCAGAGAATGCATTTTTATTTTAATTTTTTGCTGTTTGCAATCAAAGGACTCTGATTAAACCAAACTCAGTGAGTGGTACTATTTTATTTACCCAGGAGGTTAGGTCAGAAACCTGAGAATTCTGGGCTGATAAGACACTCCTATATCATCAGTCACAAGTCTGATACTGAGTCTACTTCTTAAATCTTTCTAATCAGTCTCTCTATTCTTATAGCTACTGCCTTGATTCAGGCCCCGTCTTGCCTTAATTGCAGCAAAAACCTCTTAGTTGGTCTTCTTGCTTTCCGAAAACCCAAATCTGATCATGTTGCTCCTCTATTTAATACCTGCTGTGGTTCTTCATACCATTTAATATGTTTGAATTCCTTAGCTTAGCACAAAAGGCATTTATGACTAAGCCCCTGCCCACAAGTCTCCCTCTTGAATAAAATATAAAGTAAAACCACCATTTTTGTGCTAACATTCAACTACCCCCCCACACACACACACAGTACAAACCAATAGGCAGGAGATATTTTCAAAATATTCACCCAAAAGACCTTAACTCCTGGAGGGGGCAGACCATATTTTATTCACCTTTGTACAGTGCCTACTCATCATAGACACAATACTTAATTCCCTTCACTCTCTTTCCCATGCTGAATATTCCCCAGTAATTCCTCAGTGGTATAATTTCATTCCATTTCCTTCTTGCTTCGACTCTTCTCTACAAGCCAAAATGTACACATTATTGTCTTTTCTTCCTGTGGTGGTCCTCCAATGAGCCCATGCCTCCCTGTATTCACACCCTATGTGACCTATCCCATATCCTTCCCTTCCCCTTGAATCTTGACTGGTCTCGTGACTTTCTTTTAACCAATAGATAGAAGTGAGTGTGTGAATGCTGAGGCAAGGTCAGAAAAAGCCTTACAGCTTCTACCTGGGCCACTGGGACTATTCCCTCTCAGAACTCAGCCATTATATTGTGATAAGCCCAGGCCACATGGAGAGGGAGCAGGTAGTTGTTCCATTTGACAGCCCCAGCTGAGTTCCTAGCCCAGAGCCAACATCAGCCACCAGTGATATGAATGAGCCACCTTGAACATCCAGTCCAATAGAGCCTTTTGATGACTCCAACCCCAGCCAAGAATTGCCCAGCTGAGCCTAGTCAGCCCACAAAAATGTGAGGAGACAAAAATACAGTAATTTTAACTTTGGGGTGGTTTGTTACGCAACAAGAGATAATCAGAACACTTTTCTAATTCCACCTTGTATCTAAAAAAAATTCTCATAGGTAAACTAGATAAAGTTGTATTGAACTTTCTTTCCTAGTCATACTATCATCTAGTCTAATAAGTTTTTCATCCTAGGACAAGCATTCAGAGACTCACCTAGATGATTCAGCCTTAATCTACATCTTCTGCAATTCCGAATTTCTCTTTAAAAGATTGAATATAGGGGCTTCCCTGGTGGCGCAGTGGTTAAGAATCCACCTGCCAAGGCAGGAGACACGGGTTCGAGCCCTGGTCTGGGAGGATCCCACATGCCGCGGAGCAACTAAGCCCGTGCGCCACAACTACTGAGCTTGCACTCTGGAGCCCGTAAGCCACAGCTACTGAGGCCCGCGCGCCTAGAGCCCGTGCTCCGCGGCGAGAGAGGCCACCACAGTGAGAAGCCCATGCACTGCAGGGAAGAGTAGCCCCGCTCGCAGCAACTGGAGAAAGCCGCACACAGCAACAAAGACCCAACGCAGCCAAAAATAAAATAAATAAATAAATTTATTTTAAAAAAAATTGAATATACTCTTTTTAGACTTTTTAAAAAATAGGACTATTACTTATTATAGGATTTTAGTAATTGTAGGCTTGTGATGAAGTATTCTGAAATTCATCCTAAGTAATGGCTGGATACTTTTTCTTTCAACTCTAAATGTCTGCCCTAGAACTCTTCTATTGGTAACTACAGATCCCATAGATATCTTTATCCCTACACTTGGTCTCCAGGAGTAAATCCCTCTTCTGTTTGCAATAGAAAGATGCTTAACAAGAGTAGACTACTGACATCCCCATTTCTTTCCCAATGCTTCCCTTTCTTTTTTTCGTAGTGGCTATTCACTGGATTGTCAGTTTTACTTTCACTTGGTATGTTTTTCTGACAATATATATCAATGTCAAACATTAACAAGAACAAAGTTAACTATTTTCTCTATCTCACAACTCCTTCCTGAAAATCCTCAGTGTCTTCTTGACTAAAGATTCTCACTTCAAAGGAGAATTGCTAGGTGAGGATTATGAGTCCATCAATTACTATCATGTTAAGCAAAATACTTCCTTCAAAACCAAATTGATGTTGGAGAAATGAAAGCTTATTGCTTCCTCCATATTAGTACTTAACGGTGGTAAATTGCATGAAGAAGTAATGATAATAATGGTTAACATTCATGAAGTGATCGTTATATACTAAGCACTGTTCTAAGTGCTTTACATGTACTAATTCACATAATTCTTATAACAACCCTAAAAGGAAGATGATATTATTACCCTTATTTTACATATAAGGAAACTGAGACACAGAGAGATTAAATAACTTGCCCAAAGCCACACACCTAGAGTGTGGCAGAGTCTAGATTCTAAACTAGACAATCTAGCCTCTTAACCACTATACCATTAGTTCAAGTTTTTATTCAAAGTTTCCAGATACTTAAACTTTAAAGAATGGAATAGAAAAAGCAAAATTACCCAGTATCTATTTTTCTTCTATTTCCTCTGTGTTAGAAAATGATTATTCATTGATTTGGAAAGGGTAGAACAATTATTCATATGAATATTATATACAAAGATGAATTAAGCAACACTTAGACAACATCTCAACAATCTGTAAAAATTAAATTCTAGGGACCTGTGCCAGCAATTTACTCATTGCCCCTCAACTCTACTCCTACCATTCTATGCTTCGTGCATTTCCCAGGCTCTCTTGCTAACTAAGCTTACTGTTGGAGTCTGCCAATAAGAGGCAGTGACAGGAGATCAGAAGGTGGAGGAAGAGAGAATTTTTTACACAGAGCATCTTAGAAACTCGGTTAAATAATTGAAATAAGCTTAACGTTTACAATTCTCACCTGAAATTAAATAGATTAATAAGTTTTTCTTTACAATTATCCATATAATAACGTGAAAATTGGACTTCCCTGGTGGCTCAGTGGTTAAGAATCTGCTTGCAATTTCAGGGGACACAGGTTCGATGCCTGGTCCAGAAAGATCCCACATGCCACGGAGCAACTAAGCCCGTGCGCCACAACTACTGAGCTTGTGCTCTAGAGCCCGCGAGCCACAACTACTGAGCCCGCGTGCCACAACTACTGAAGCCCGCACGCCTAGAGCCTATGCTCCACAACAAGAGAAGCCACCGCAATGAGAAGCCCGTGCACCGCAACGAAGAGTAGCCCCCACTCTCTGCAACTAGAGAAAGACCACATGCAGCAACGAAGACCCAATGCAGCCAAAAATAAATAAATAAATTTATTTTTTAAAAAAACAGTGAAAATTTCCCATTTCTATTTAAAATATCATTCACTCTGGCTGTATCCTCATTCAGAATAAGGAAAATTAACTAAATATTTTGTTAGAAATTCAGTTGCACTTTATTTGTTTGAATACATCCATTATAGCTATATTATATTTTTATTTTTGGTAGAAAAATATGCAAATACCTCTAAAATTGATCAGAAACCTTTTTAAAGAGAAACAATATTACAATGATTTTTACCCACTATTTCATAACCTACTTCCACTTGCCTATCTATACTTTAGAAAATTATTCCAGCCTATCTTTTTTCCTTACTGACCCTAAAATATCTCAAATAAACATGTAAATCTGGTATCTACCTTTAAAAATTCTTTAAAATGCTTGATGGCTGCACAATTACCACATAAAATTCTCTTTGCATATTCCTAATTTCCTAGACTGGAAGAGGACAAGGTATGACATAGAAGAGAAGCAAATAATGATTTTATGACTATAATTTTTCCAAATTTCTTATTATACAGTTAAGATAATCATTATGCAAACATGCGATCTTTAAGATTACTCATCTCGGGCTTCCCTGGTGGCGCAGCGGTTGAGAGTCTGCCTGCCAATGCAGGGAACACGGGTTCGAGCCCTGGTCTGGGAAGATCCTGCACGCCGCAGAGCAACTAGGCCCGTGAGCCACGGCTGCTGAGCCTGCGCGTCTGGAGCCTGTGCTCCGCAACAAGAGAGGCCGCGATAGTGAGAGGCCCACACACCGCGATGAAGAGTGGCCCCCACTCGCCGCAACTAGAGAAAGCCCTGGCACAGAAACGAAGACCCAACACAGACAAAAATAAATAAATAATTTTTTTTAAAAAAAGGATTACTCATCTCACCCTTTTCCAAAGCAGGAGTTGAAACAGGTCTTTTTTTTTTTAATTTTATTTATTTATTTATTTGGCTGTGTTGGGTCTTTGTTTCTGTGCGAGGGCTTTCTCTAGTTGCGGCGAGCGGGGACCACTCTTCATCGCGGTGCGCGGGCCTCGCACTGTCGCGGCCTCTCTTGTTGCGGAGCACAGGCTCCAGATGCGCAGGCTCAGTAGTTGTGGCTCACGGGCTCAGTTGCTCCGCGGCATGTGGGATCTTCCCAGACCAGGGCTCGAACCCGTGTCCCCTGCATTGGCAGGCAGATTCTCAACCACTGCGCCACCAGGGAAGCCTGAAACAGTTCTTATAAGTTTTTTTTAAGAGCTTTAGTGATATAATTTAATAACATAAAATTCAGTGTTTTTTATTATATTTACAGAGCTTAGAACACTTTTATCATCTTAAAAAGAAACCTCATACCCATTAGCAGTCACTTCCCGTCTTAGTCCTTTGGGGCTGCTATAACAGAATACCATAAACTGGGTAGCATATACACTATAGAAAGTTGTTTCTCACAGCTCTGGAGGCTGGGGAGTCCAAGATCAAGGTGCTGGCAGATTCAGTGTGTCTGGTGAAGACCAGCTTCCTGGTTCATAGACAGCCATCTTCTTGCTATAACCTTACCTGGTGAAAGAGGGAAGGAAGCTCTCTGGGGCACTCAACCCATTCATAAGGGGTCCACTCTCCTGACCTAATCATCCCCAAAGGCCTCACCTCCAAATATCATCACACTGGAAATTCAGCATATGAATTTTGGGGGCACACAAACTTTCAGTCTATAGTACTCCCCGTTACCCGTTACCTCCACCCTATCCCCGTCAGCCCCAGACAACCACTTAACTACTTTCTGTCTTTATCAATTTGCCTACTGTGGACATTTTCATGTAAATGGAACCATACAGTATGTGCTCTTTTGTGACTGGCTTATTTCACTTTGTATAATGTTTTTGAGGTTTGTCCATATTATAATATGTATGACTTCATTCCTTTTTTTTTTTTTTTGCTAAACAGTATTCCATTATATGGAAATAGCATATTTTATTTATCTGTTCATCAGTAGGACATTTGGATTGATTCCACTTTGGGGCTATTATGAATAATGCTGCTATGAACACTTGTGTACAAGTTTTTGTGAGGACATGTTTTCATTTCTCTTGAGTATATATCCAGGAGTGGAATTGCTCAGTCATATGGTATCTCTATGTTTAAAATTTTGAGGAACTGCCAAATTGTATTCCAAAGTGGCTACAACCATTTATAGCCCAGGCAGCAATGTATAAGTTTTAATTTCTCCACATCCTCTCTTCTGTCTTTTTTATTATAGCCATCCTAAAGGGTGTGAGGTGGTATCTCACTATGGTTTTGATTGAATTTATCTAATGACTAATGATGTTGAGCACCTTTTCATGTTCTTATTACCCTTCTTTTCTGGGAAGAAATATTCAGATCCTTTGCCCATTTTTTAATTGAGTTGTCCTTATTAGTGAGTTGTAAGAGTTCTTTATGGACTCTGGATACAAGACATTTATCAGATATATGATTTGCAAATATTTTCTCCCATTCTGTGAAGTTTCTCTTCACTTTCTTGGTGGTCTCATTTAAAGCACAAAGTTTTTAATTTTGATGAAGTTCATGAATTTTTTCTTTTATTGTTTGTGCTTTTGTTATCAGAGCTACAAAATCAATGACTAACTTAAGGTCATGAAGATTTACTCCAATGTTTTGTCTAGGAGTTTTATAGTTTTAGACATTACATTTAGGCTTCTTACCCATTTTAAGTTAATTTCTGTATTTGACGTGATAAACAGTCCAACCAGACTCTTTTACATGGGGATATCCAGTTTTCCCAGCACCACTTTCTTTCCCCATTGAACTGTCTTGGCATCCTTGTTGAAAATCAAATTGACCCTAGATGAATGGGTTTATTTCTGGACTCTTGATTCTATTCCATTGATCTTTGTGTATCCTTATGCCAGTACAACACTGTCTTGATTAGTGTAGCTTTGTAGTAAGCTTTGAAAGCGGGAAGTATGAGTCCTCCAATTTTGTTCTTCTTTTTCAGTATTGTTCTGGTTATTCATGGTACTTTTCATTTCCATTTGAATTTTAGGATCATCTTATCAATTTCTGCAAAATGCCAGCTGGGGTTTTTTGTTTTGTTTTGTTTTGTTTTTTTAACATCTTTATTGGAGTATAATTGCTTTACAATGGTGTGTTAGTTTCTGCTTTATAACAAAGTAAATCAGTTATACATATACATATGTTCCCATATCTCTTCCCTCTTGCACCTCTCTCCCTCCCACCCTCCCTATCCCACCCCTCTAGGTGGTCACAAAGCACAGAGCTGATCTCCCTGTGCTATGCGGTTGCTTCCCACTAGCTATCTATTTTACGTTTGGTAGTGTATATGTCCATGCCACTCTCTCACTTTGTCACAGCTTACCCTTCCCCCTCCCCATATCCTCAAGTCCATTCTCTAGTAGGTCTGTGTCTTTATTCCTGTCTTGCCACTAGGTTCTTCATGACCTTTTCTTTTTTTTTTCTCCTTAGATTCCATACATATGTGTTAGCATACTGTATTTGTTTTTCTCTTTTTGACTTACTTCACTCTGTATGACAGACTCTAACTCCATCCACCTCACTACAAATAACTCAATTTCGTTTCTTTTTATGGCTGAGTAATATTCCATTGTATATATGTGCCACATCTTCTTTATCCATTCACCCGATGATGGGCACTTAGGTTGCTTCCATGTCCTGGCTATTGTAAATAGAGCTGCAATGAACATGGGATTGCATTGAAACTGTAGATCAGTTTGGGGAGTATTACTATCTTAACAGTATTCAGTCTTCTGATCTATGATCATGGGACGTCTTTGCATTTATTAGATGTATTTTTACTTTCTTTAAACAACATTTTGGTATGGTGTATTACATTGATGTTAAGCCAACCTTGCGCTACTGGAGTAAATCCCAGTTGGTCATGGATTATAATCCGTTTTATATGTTGCTGGATTTGCTTCGCTAGTATTTTCCCAAGCTTCTTGAATGTATAGACTGTTTTTCATCAAATTTGGGGCATTATCAGCCATCATTTCTTTAAATATTTTTTGTCCCTTTGTCTCCTCCTCTGGTATACCCATTATGAGTGTGTTTGTGTGCTTAATGCTGTACTACATTTTCATAAGGCTCTGTTCATTTTTCTTCACTGTTTTCAAGTCCAGCACTTCCATTTGGGGTGTGGTGTGTATGTATTCGATCCTTTACTGGTATTTTCTTTTTGATGAGTCATTGTCATTACATATTCCTTTAATTATTTAAACATGGTTTAAGTTCTTTGAACATATTTATAATAGCTGCTTTGAAGTCCTTGTCCACTAAGTTCAATATTTGATCCCCCCTCAAAGGCAATTTGTCTTTTTTTTCCCTGAATATGGGTCACACTTTCCTATTTCTTTATTAATCTGAACAATTAGGTAATATATTGTAACAGCACTGGATTGTCCCTGCTCCAGAGTCTTAGAGCAACTTGGCTAGACTAATTCTGTGAAATCAGTTCCCCCATAGTGTGTAGCCTCTAATTTTCCTGTTTGGATTTTTTATTTTTCATCGTGACACATGGGTTCCTAAGGGTAATCCCTGGGTCAGTATAGTTTAGCAGTCATCCACTGATTGACTGGAGTTGTACTTAATCCCCTGAGCCAATAAGGTTTTCATTTTTTGCTGTTTGACCTGTGTGGCTTAAAGACTGCTTTCACACTTCAGGGAGCTTACAAGTTTGTCTCACATTTAGTCAAGGACTAATAGCAAAGCAGTTTCCTCTCCAGTTGCTCCTGAGAGAGTGTGGCCTTAGGTATGTGCACACTCTTCCATATCACCAGGCCTCCTTTGCTGGCTCTTTCTCTGGTCTGTTAAACTTCTGGCTGGTCTGCCTCTATTAGTATCATACCATGCTTTTGGCCTCCACTGATTGTTTGCTGATTTTTATTTTGGACAGTTCCTTTGAGGCACAAATTGCTCCACAATCCAAATAAAGTCAGGTCCCTCAGGCAGGGCCAGGGTGTTGCCAGCCTTTGAGGTTTTCTCTGACCCTGTTGGAACCTCTATATTATGGAACAGTATCTGGGGGAGATAGGAGCTGCCACTTGGCTGCCAAGCTCACTGTAATACCTCTTCTGCAACGCAGAGTTGGGTGGGAAAATGGGTGTAACCTCTATCTCACATGTTAAAGACTCCTACTACTATTACTGAGTTTTGTACATTTTGAATAAATGGTTTTCAATTTGTTGCAGATCCCTTTATCATTCTCCAGAGACTTTCAATGACTGTCTTTGCTAATTTTGACCAATTAGGTAGATATTTTTCTAGGGAGAAGTTCCATTGAGCTTGACTATGCAGAAACTGACGATCAAGTTTGTGAATTTAACCTAGTCCACAAAACTGATTACAAATAGAAAAAGGATTCAGTTTTTTTAAGTTGAAATTCACGTCTAATTAAACAATTATATACTATCTTCTTCCTCACTACCCCAGGTAATAGAAAGTTCACCTACAAATAGATACAAGGGGAAAGTACAGCATATTAAAAATTCAATCTTGTTCAATTTCATATGTGATATTAACTATGTTATTGTATCCAGGGCTGGAATACTCATAAATGCTTAGGATGTCAAACTATTAAGTAGGTGCTTATTCATTCATACTTTCAGCACTTTTCTCAGAAAGGCTCAGGAAACCTCTGTTCACACAGAAAGTAAAGTACAGAGAATGTGCATTACTTCAGTAAGCCAATACCTCCTGGGATAGTCTTTAATTGCATTTCTATAAGATATACTTTGATCAAATACAGCTTCCAAAGTAGGAAAAACTTTTATATCTCTTTTCCCCTTTGTGGGTTTTCAATGAAAATTCTACAAATTTTCTATCATTTTATATGCCAAACCTCTGAAAGACAGACATCAGAATCTAAATTTTACCAAAGAGAGAATCAAGAGGCAAAGTATTTAAGTGAATTCCAAGGTCGTACAATTCACTAATGATGAAACTAAAACTAGAAGCAATTGAAGGACTCCTTAACATCCAGCCTCCAGCTCTGTGCACCAAATCTATTTAGATAAGCTAATATTCTTCCTGGCAAGCTGAAAAATGTTGCATTCCTGTTATATACGTTAAAATGGACTTTAATTCACATGTACTATTATGCTCCTTGGGAAGATATCCTCTTCTGAATATTATAAAAATAAAGCATTAATGATTCTGGTCAACAGTATATTCTGTTAAACACTATTGCCCATTGTCTTAGTCAGATCAGGCTGCTATATAACAAAAATACCACAGACTGGGTGGCTTTAAAAAACGAATTTACTTCTCACAATTCTGAAGGCTAAAAGTCCAAGATCAGGGTGCCAGCATGGGTCCTCTTCCTAGCTTGTAGACAGCTGCCTTCTTGCTGGATCTTCACACAGTGGAGAGAAAGATCGTATCTCTCTTGTCTCGTCTTATAAAGGCACTAATCCCATTAATGGGAACTCCACCCTCACAATTGAATTACCTCCCAAAGGCCCCATCTCCAAACACCATCACATTGGGGGTTAGGGCTTCAACATATGAATCTGAGGGAAACAAACATTCAGTCCATAGCATCCATCTTTAATTGAAACTGATTTTTTTTTTTACATGACAGAAACAGAGGCTCTCTATATTAAAAAACCTAATAATTTAAACAAAGTGAAAGTAGTATCAATTGAAAAAAAATCTTAAAAATATAATACCAATTTTAGAGAATAATTTTTCTTCTATCTAGTAAACCATTTTATGATAAAAAAATGTATCTGATATAAAGAGAATTTCTACTATGTTAATAAAAGTTATGTGAGGCACCATAGACTTATCTACTTTTCTTTCCAGATTGTCTCCAAGACCAAAGGAGAAGTTATGATAAAAAGAAAAATAAAATGTTAGAAATCTAATAGCAGTGTTATTGAATATTAAGTCAATATTTATAACATCAACAATTTTACACAAATACTGGGTAAAGTGTTCTTTTTGTACAATTGGGAAAATAAACCACATTTTCTATTTCTTTTCTTTTCTAGACATGTTTGGCACTGAAACAAAATAGCTATTCTTATTTAAATTTTGTTTTTCTTTGCCGTGAAGATTCTTCAAAAAAGATTTTTCAAATAACTAGATTTGGCATACTTGCATAGCTGTATATCTAATCTTAAGTGGGTTAAAAAATTGATCAAGAGAAGAATATGGTCAAAAAGGTACCCAGGGAATCATTATTGAACAAAAAGGCAAACTAAAGGAGAAATTTTTTTTCTCCCAGAACATAAACTTAAGTTTAGAAAAGTTTCTTCCATGATCTGAAGATTGTTACTGGTTAAATTTCATAAAAACTAATCAAACCCCTTCTCACAATTTAAAGTTCTACATGATCTTAAGGATCAAAATACCATGTTCTGAAAAACAATATGGGAAGTTATTTGGAGTACAAATGTAAAAACAAAAGAGAATTCTCTAAATAGTTACCCATTGGGGAAGCTATCAGATTTACTTCAAAGCAGCTAAAGCTTCTTTTATCCAGGTATATAGGCTACATTCCACACCATTAAATAACCCTTCCATTTTGAAACACTTTCTGTACTTGGCTTCCAGCACACCAGTCTGCTGACTTTTCTTTAAGCTCACTGGTGGGTCCTTCTCAGTCTTTTGCTGGTTCCTCCTCTTCTCCTCTACTTCTTAACATTGGCATACTCCAGGGCTCAGTCCTTTGCCACTTTCTTTTCAAGCTGTACTAAGTGATCTCATCCAATGTCATGGCTATTCAGTAAAGATTCCCAAATCAATTTTGTCAGTACCAAATTGTACCCTGAACTCTAGATTTGGATAGCCAACTGCCTATTTAGCATCTCCAAACTAACATGACTGAAAAAGAACTCGTGATTCCACATTCCTCCAAATCTGTTCCTCATCTCTGTTTCAGAATTCACCCAGCTACTCAGTTAAAAACCTAGGAGTCATCCTTTACTCCTCCCTTTCTCTCTCCTCATATCCAAGCTATCAGCAGATCCTATCTTCTTTACCTTTAGAGCTTGCGTCCAGTATCTAACTACCCCCCCACTCTCCATCATCCACCACACTAGTCTAAGACTCTTGCCTGGAACACTGTAATAACCTAACTGGTCTCTCTGCTTTCACCCTTAATCCTCTTCAGTCTAACCTTCACACTGCAGTTCCATACAGGTAAGTAAAATGATGTCACTCCTCTGCTCTCAGTCCTTCTAATGGCTTCACATTACGTATCCATACCAGGCTATAAGGATCTTCATGAACTACTCTCTGGTTTTCTCTCCTATTTCTTTTCTTACCATGTTTCTCCCTTAATCAGTATGTTGTAACCTTACTGGCCTCTGCTATTCCTCAAACATGCCAAGTAAGTTAACATTTTTAAGCCTTTTTACTTGCCTTTACCTCTTCCCAGAATGCTCTTTCCCCAAATATTCACATGGTTCATACACTTATTTCATTAGGGCCTCTGCATATGTCACCTCTTCAAACAGGCCTTCCCTAACCATCTTATCTAAAGTAGCAACCCCCTCAAACATGTACATCTCTTTATGTATAATTTGGTGGAAGGCAGAGTCTGATGATGAAGTCATTTTTCCCTAGTGGACTAAAGAATCTAGATCCTGAAAAATAAAATTAGCCACATTGAGGCTCTCTCTCCTGAGCCATGGATAGAAAGACAATCCAAGCACTCCCTAAGGATGGCAGTGTATTGGTGATGAGTATGGAAACTCAAGTGGAGCCACTTGGCCTCTCTACCAATGAGGGAAGAATTTAGTCCCGTATGCTCAGTTTGTTTCTGTCCCTATTCCTTGCTTTTTCACCTGATATTATACATTTGTTTACATCTGTATTATCTGTCTTCTCCAATAGAATGTAGTAAATTCCACAAAAGCAGATACTGTATAACCAGCACACAGAAGAATACATGGTACATAGTAAGCTCAATAAATATGTATTAAATCAAAAATGAATGAATAAATAGTATTTCTAGTTTGAACACCATCCAATAATATAGTTTAGGGTTCTGTTTTGCTTTAAAAGGAAAAAAAAAAGAGCCACAATGTGCACTTAAAAATAAAAATAAATTCAGCTTGATTTCTTTCAAATGATATGAATTTTATTAAAAGAAGGAGAGTTATTCAGCAGCGCTGAAGCAAAATTTTGTAGTCAATTTTCAGCAAGATACTCTAGCTATTATACAACTTTTTAAAAGCTTCAGAATTATTCCTGAAAATAGTTACAGTTAGTTTACTTGGACCTAAACACTCAAAAATGGGATATATACATACACATACATGCGCACACACACAAAATAGAGCAGTTTTGTGAAATCAAACTGGTATAAATAGGAATGTAGATTATCCCACAATCCTCTTCCCTTCCTTCTCTCATCAAACTGCTACCAGTGAAGGCACAGGAATCTACCAACTACTTAGAGCCACCTTTTAGAGTTAGAAATGTATCCTCTTAACTTGGTGTTGGTGTGGTTGTTCACAATAAGAAAAATGGCAATATCCACAGAGGTTTTACAGAGGCAGCTGAGTATTTTGCATGAATATGTCTGTAGCTTAACTGCCACTATATATTATTTACCTGCTCTCTTCCATCAAAAATGCAGCTCATAGTCCACAAGAATGTGAAAAATCCCACCACATAACAGATATGTCTCTTTATGTATAATTTGGTGGAAGGCAGAGCCTGATGATGAAGTCATTTTTCACTAATGAGCTAAAGAATCTAGATCCTGAAAAATAAAATTAGCCACACTGAGGCTCTCCTGATCCATGGATAGAAGGCCAGTCTAAGCGCTCCCTGAGGATGGCAGTCTGTTGGTGAAATGAGTATGGAAACTCAAGTGGAGCCACTTGACCTCTCCAGCAACAAGGAAGGAATTTAGTCCCATATGCTCAGTTTGTTTCTGTCAACATTCATTTAATGTTGATCAGGTGATTTATGCTCTCTGCTCAGGGGACAGAAGAACGATGAATACTGCTTCTTATGAAAAGTTTCAAGCCTTGTAACCCTTCTGAAAATAAATAGTCCAAATACCAGTTCCATTTCTTCCCCTGCAGGCACAAAAAAGGGAAAATTACTTATCAAATATTTCGTTTGCTTATTCTCTACCTCCTCTTCTTTGCCTAGGAAAAGTTCCCAGCATCCTGGATGCACATACCAAGAGTTAGCTCGAGTGGCCAGGTTCGTAACTGAAACTCAGTCACTAAGTAACAGTCAAACCAGAGAGTACCCGAAGTTTAAGGGCTAAATATTCCTTTTATTATATTGGCAAAAAAATTCAGCTGTTCAAATGAACAAGTACTGTGAAATGGAAATGGGTCATCATTCCTGAACTCTAGGAATTTAACATCTAAAACAGACAACACAGACATTATTATATTACTTCCTATATTAAATATGTACACAGCAGAGTTTCTATATTGAGACAATTGTGCTTGGCTTTGTTAAATAAGACGCATTACAGTGACACTTTGACTACATGCAAGTGTATTATAAAATAAGATGATGCACAGACACAACAGCAAGAGTCAAACTCTGAATAGTTTTATCTATGTAGAGGGTACGTGCCAACGAAGTCACATAAAAGTCATTGGAATTAATTCAGAAGGCAAACACTTCACTTTGACTTTGTCTAGGCATCAGACTTGGGATTTGGGAAAAAGTAAAGGTATAAATTCTTCTGATGAAATGAAGCTTTATGAAATCCCTGAACATGATGAAAATAAATTTACTTACCCAAACAGAGCTCATGTTTACTCTCCTTTCTTTTGGCCATTCCTTTCAAAACAAAAACAAAAAACAAACAGAAAAGAAAATGGAGAGAAATGGGGATGAAAATATTTGGTTAGCAAAAATTACCAGAAAATTAAGATGGCTCTTCACTATCTGATTCATTTGCTACGTTCTATTCCTACCAACACTCTTGGATTCCTTTTGAATAAGCACCCACTATAACCTTCCATATTTCTCCCTAGAAGCACAAACAGAAAAAAAATAAAATCACAGTGGATAAAGTGAGCACCATTTTGCTAATATTTGGCTTCATTTTTTAAAATTCTGTACTCAGCCACCGGGGTGGAGATGGAAGGTGGGCTTTTTCTGAGGAATATGATTACCTGAATTGAGTTTTGAAGGATGAGGATGAAGTCTGGTGAGGTAGTCTGGGTATACAGTAGATTCTATGAATTTGTAATTCTTTATAAAAACTCAGAGCTAGGTGAGCTAGCTAGTTATTCCCCGGCTTTAACTATCACCTACTGTACTTCACTGAAGAGCCATCAATTCTAACAACTTTTTTTACGTATCACTAAGAAAAAACTCTGCCTATTAAACTACATATAACACAATGCATTTTTAACACTTAGAAGTTTTTATTTTATAATGATTGAAAGAGTTTTAGATGTAGGCAGATTTTGATCATATATCATTTTTACAAACATGAAATGGTAAATATAAACAAAATTAAGTGGTGAAAGTATTTCTAAAACTTCACATTCAGAGTCCAAGTCTTCTGAATTACTTTTCTACTCAAGGGTTGTGGATATCTATGTTTTTCACAAAATATCATCCTCTGTGCCAGAGTGTTGATTATGTAGCATTTCTTAAAGGAACTAATAAAGGCTATGGTGCTTGGGTCCCAACTGCATAAATCTAACCTACTTTTGGCCCTTACTTCAAGGAAAGTCCATAACATGTATTGTTCACCACTTCCCTCCCTTCTTCCTCCAAGTCATTTGGTTTTGAGAGCTTAAAACAGTGCTCCAGCATCATCTCCAATCTTTCCCCCATGCTGCTGACATCCAATCTGCAAGGTCTGATTCTGGCAATCTGCCTGCGCACACTCAAAAACAGCAAATGACAACTATATCATGATTGCTGCCTGGCTGACATCGATCACAAGATGCATCTTGATCTCTGAGAAGTTATAAAAAGTGAAAAAAAATGTGTGTTTTTGGAACTGATGAAGTATAGTCCATGCTGATGAATTCCATATTGATTTCTCTCGTTCCAACCACTCTCTTGAGTTCTAAGCCCCTATTTCAAACTGCCTACTTACACTTCTTCTTGGATACCTAACAGGCATCTCAAACTTAAGTAGCTCAAAACAAAACTTGATTCTCAACTTGTCCTCCGCAAAAAACAAAATAACCTATCCTGTTCTTCTATCATTATTCCTCTTACCACCATAGGTAAGCAAAGTTGTTTTGGAGGATCAGGAATTAATATATTCTTTTAAATTGAAGTGTTTTAAAAAATATTTTAGGAAGGTTAATTCTTGAAGGTTTAATTCTAGCAGCATTGAGCACATTTAGCAAACTGTGAAACTACCATTTTGTAATTGATGATGTTTCTGTATGATTCTGAAAATACTAGACTTTAATGTCAATTTTCTTTTAAAAGAATGCCTTTTGAGCCTCGTCACCAACTAACTGCTCATTATCTAAGTAACATACTTTAGGGGTGGTAAAAATAACCTCTGATACCGTGGTAATGTGATGTAATTCTGACAGTTTTACTTTGCTGAGTTATCACATTGTAAATATTTCAAATTGGCCATATTTTTAGAGCTAATTTAGTAAATTTTATTTGGCCAATCAGTTCTCAGTATCAAAAGAGCTCAGGTCACTTCATGAGTTTGGACATTTGTAGACCTTACACCATGATGGAACCACCATCAACCCACTTGCTCAATTCAAAAAACTCAAAAGTCCTTTCCTTTTTCTCATTCCCACTTCTGATCAAGCCATCAGGCCCTGTCTGCTCTGTCTCTGCAGTATATCTCCAATCAGGCCACTTCTATGCATCTTCACTACCATCACTTGTATACAAATCACTATCAATCTATTTTGTCTAGACCAAGAGCCTCCTAATTGGTGCCTCTGCTTCCACTCAGGCCTCCTCTTATAACTCTATCCTCCACTAAAAAGCCAAAGTGATCTCCACTAAACATCACCTCAAACCATACTACAACCCTGCTTAAAAATATTTCACAAAAGACCCCGAATAGCCAAAGCAGTCTTGAGGGAAAAAAAGGGATCTGGAGGAATCAAACTCCCTAACTTCAGACTATACTACAAAGCTACAGTAATCAAGACAATATGGTACTGGCACAAAAACAGAAACATAGATCAATGGAACAAGATAGAAAGCCCAGAGATAAACCCATGCACCTATGGTCAACTAATCTATGACAAAGGAGGCAAGGATATACAATGGAGAAAAGACAGTCTCTTCAATAAGTGGTGCTGGGAAAACTGGACAGCTACACGTAAAAGAATGAAATTAGAACACTCCCTAACACCATACACAAAAATAAACTCAAAATGGATTAGAGACCTAAATGTAAGACCGGACACATAAAACTCTTTGAGGAAAACATAGGAAGAACACTCTTTGACATAAATCACAGCAAGATCTTTTTTGATCCACCTCCTAGAGTAATGGAAATAAAAACAAAAATAAAGAAATGGGACCTAATGAAACTTAAAAGCTTTTGCACAGCAAAGGAAACCATAAACAAGACGAAAAGACCACCCTCAGAATGGGAGAAAATATTTGCAAACGAATCAATGGACAAAGGATTAATCTCCAAAATATATAAACAGCTCATGCAGCTCAATATTAAAAAAACAAACAACCCAATCCAAAACTGGGAAGAAGACTTAAATAGACATTCCTCCAAAGAAGATATACAGATGGCCAAGAAGCACATGAAAAGCTGCTCAACATCACTAATTATTAGAGAAATGCAAATCAAAACTACAATGAGGTATCACCTCACACCAGTTAGAATGGGCAGCATCAGAAAATCTACAAACAACAAATGCTGGAGAGAGTGTGGAGAAAAGGGAACCCTCTTGCACTGTTGGAGGGAATTTAAACTGATACAGCCACTATGGAGAACAGTATGGAGGTTCCTTAAAAAACTAAAAATAGAACTACCATATGACCCAGCAATCCCACTACTGGGCATATACCCAGAGAAAACCATAATTCAAAAAGACACATGCACCCCAATGTTCATTGCAGCACTATTTAGAATAGCCAGGTCATGGAAGCAACCTAAATGCCCATCGACAGACGAATGGATAAAGAAAATGTGGTACATATATACAATGGAATATTACTCAGCCATAAAAAGGAACGAAACTGGGTCATTTGTTGAGACGTGGATGGATCTAGAGACTGTCATACAGAGTGAAGTAAGTCAGAAAGAGAAAAACAAATATCGTATATTAACGCATGTATGTGGAACCTAGAAAAATGGTACAGATGAACCGGTTTGCAGGGCAGAAATTGAGACACAGATGTAGAGAACAAACGTATGGACACCAAGGGGGAAAAGCGGCAGGGGTGGGTGGTGGTGGTGATGTGATGAATTGGGCGATTGGGATTGACATGTATACGCTGATGTGTATAAAACTGATGACTAATAAGAACTTGCTGTATAAAAAAATAAATAAAATTAAATTAAAAAATTAAAAAAAAAATCTTTCAATTGTTTCCCACTGCACTCCTAACAGATCTGTAAGATAGTGGCCCCTGCTTCTCTCCAACCTTATTTCATTCCATTCTCCCTCTTGTTCCTTAATCTAAGCCACACTGGCCTTCTTTTTTTCTTTGAACCCCTTAAGTACTGTTCCCACTGCCTGGAATGCTCTTCTTCCAGCTATTCCTAGGCTGGCTTATTCTCATCTTTTAGAAGAAATCTCAAGTCAACTGTCGCCTCTTCAAAAAGGCCATCCTTGAACACCCATCCCTGACAACTCCCCAGTCACAGTCTCTCTCACTCCACCCTGTTTATGTCCTTCATAGCATTTCTAAAAATTTAAAATTATCATGTTTACTTATTTTATTACTTGTTTATTGTTTGTTCTCATTAGAATATAAACTCCATTTGGACAGAGATGGTATCTATCTTCTTAAGCACTGTATTCCCAGTGTCCAAAGCACAGTGGACACCAAATATTTGTTGAATGAATAAGGAAATAACTAGTTATTAATTCAAAGGTAATTGATGATAAGAAAACCTAGAGCTTCTGAATTTCCTGAAATGTAAGCTCTACAAATGTCCAAACTCATGAAGTGACCTGAGCTCTTTTGATACTGAGAACTGATTGGCCAAATAAAATTTACTAAATTAGCTCTAAAAATATGGCCAATTTGAAATATTTACAATGTGATAATTCAGCAAAGTAAAACTGCCAGAATTACATCACATTACCACGGCATCAGAGGTTATTTTTACCACCCCAAAGGTATGATACTTAGATAATGAGCAGTTAGTTGGTGACGAGGCTCAAAAGGCATTCTTTTAAAAGAAAATTGACATTAAAGTCTAGTATTTTCAGAATCATACAGAAACATCAATTACAAAATGGTAGTTTCACAGTTTGCCAAATGTGCTCAATGCTGCTAGAATTAAACCTTCAAGAATTAACCTTCCTAAAATATTTTTTAAAACACTTCAATTTAAAAGAATATATTAATTCCTGATCCTCCAAAACAACTTTACTTACCTATGCCTAAGTTGATAATATTTACTACTTTAGAGACTGAATCTTATAATTAATACACAGACACACACAGTCTGGAAGAAAAAAAAGAACTGACTTACAAAAATCAATTCCACTCTATGATTCATCGCATACTTTTCCAAGTAAGAATTGGATGCAACTGTATTGACAGGGTATGGAGAACTGGACACCCATTCATTGTTAGCAGTAATGTAAATTGGTGTAACTTCTACTGAAAGCAATTTGACAATACCTAACAAAATTACAAAGATATACCCTTTGAAATCAATTCCACTTGGAGCAATTTTATCCACCAGACACACCTGCATATGTATGAAATGATATATATAGTTCAAACACATTCATTAGAGTATAATCTAATAACAAGATTAGAAATAACTCAAATGCTCAATTTATAAGTTATATGCTTAACTGGTACTACATCCACACAATGGAATACTACAGAGATAACAAAAAGAATGAGGCAGTCCTTTATGTACAAACATGAAACAAAAGCCAAGATATTAAGTCAAAAACAATCAAGAGGCAGAAAAGTGTTGAAAAAGATCATTTATACAGAAACATACAGTATGTCTCTGGAAGGATGTTCAAGAAACGGAGAGTGGTTGCTCTATGATAAAAAGTGTCCACATGGAGTTCTACTTCCAGGATGAGATCATAAGGAGTTCTGTGAAACCACTCCCCAGCAAAATGGGCAAAGTTGGCAAAAACTGTTTTTACAAACCCAGCATTTAAAGTCTTTGGAAACTGCCCTAACGACATATAGAAAATATAAAAATATTTATTCAAGAAAATCTACTAAAATTCCATAAGAACAGCAATGTAAGCCACTGGTCCTTCCTAGTGAGCATGGCTGATGAGTCAGGGCTGTAAACATCTATGTTAAAAATGAAGATCTCAAATCAATAATATAATTTACTGCCAAGAAACTAGAAACAAGAGAGCAAACTATTAATAAATCCAAAGCAAGAAGGAAATAAATAAAGATTAGAGCAGAAATAATTGAAATAAAAAATATTAAAAAAGAGAATCTCGTACTTCCTGATTTCAAAACTTACTACAAAGTTACAAATTAAAATAATTACTGGCATGAAGACAGACATATAGACCAATGGAAATGAATAGAGAGCTCAGAAATAAACCTTCATGTATATGGTCAAATGATCTTTGACAAAGGTGTCAAGACCATTCACTGGGGGAAATAACAGTCTCTTTAACAAATGGTGTTGGGAAAACTGAATCTCCACATGCAAAAGAATGAAGTTGGATCCTTACTTTATACCATATACAAAAATTAACTGAAAATGGATTAAAGATCTAAACATAAGACTAAAAACTATAAAATTCCTAGAAAAATACATAGGGGGAAAGATTTATGACACTGGATTTTGCAAAGATTTCTTAGATAAGACAGCAAAAGCAAAAATAGACGGAAAAAAATAGCTAAATTCAATTACATCAAATTTAAAACTTCTATGCATCAAAGGATGCAATCAAGCAAAATGAAAAGGCAACCTACAAAATGGGGGAAAATATTTGCAAATCATATATCCGCAATTAACATCTAGACTTCTTATATAAAGAATCCCTACAACTCAACAACAAATCAAATAACCCAATTAAAATAATAGGCAAAGGACTTGAATAGATATTTCTCCAAAGAAGATACACAAATGGCCAATAAGCATATAGAGAGATGCTCTGCACCACCTATCATTAGGGAAACATGAATCAAAACCACAGTAAGATATCACTTCACACACATTAAGATGGCTATTATGAAAAAAACAACTAGGAAATAATTAAGTACTGGCGAGGATATGGAGAAATTGGAACCCTTGTGCACTGCTGGTATGAATGTAAAATTCATATGGAAACGCCTATGGAAAACTGAATGGTGTTTCCTCAAAAAAAGTAAAAAAAGAATTACCATATGATCCAATAATTCCACTTCTGGGTATATATCCAAAAGAATTGAAAACAAGGACTTGAAGAGAGAATTTTACACCCGTGTTCATAGCAGCATTATTTACAACAGCCAAAAGCTGGAAGCAACCCAAGTGTCCATCAAGGAATGAACAGATAAATAAAATGTGGTATATAAATACAATGCAATATTTTTCAGCCTTAAAAAAGGATATTTCGACACATGTTGCAACATGGATGAACCCTGAAGACATTATGCTAAGTGAAGTAAGCTATTTACAAAAGAACAAATACTGTATGATTCCACTTATTGGGGTACCTAGAATTGTCAACTCACAGAGACTGAAAGTAGAATGAAGGCAACAAAGGGCTGATGGAAGGAGGGAACAGGGAGTTACTGTTTAATAAGTACCGAGTTTCAGTTTTACAAGATGAAAAGAGTTTTGTAGATGGATGATGGTGATACTAGCACAACAACGTGAATGTACTTAATGCCAGTAAACTGTATACTTAAAAATGGTTAAGATGGTAAGTTTTATGTTATGTATTTAACCACAATTTTAAATTTAAAAAAATTTTTTAAGTAGAGAAAAATCAGTGAAACCAAAAGTTTGTTCTTTGAGATCAACAACATTGACAAACCTTTAGCTAGATTAAATTAGGACAAAAAGAGAAGATTCAAATTACTAAAATCAAGAATGAAAAGAGGGAAAACATTACTGACTTTATAGAAATAAAAAGTATTATCAAAACAACAAGGTCCTACTGTATAGCACAGGAAACTATATTCAATATCTTGTAATAAACCATAATGTAAAAGAAAAGAAATTTTTATTAAAAAAAGTATTATCAATAAATTATATAAATGGTATAAAATAGAGAAATTCTAGAAAAATAAATGTTGAGAGTGACTCAAGAAGAAATAGAATATCTGAATAGACCTATAAAAAGAAAAGAGGTTGAATAGTAATTTAAAACCTTCCCATTAAAAAAAGCCCATGGGGGCTTCCCTGGTGGCGCAGTGGTTGAGAATCTGCCTGCCAATGCAGGGGACACGGGTTCAAGCCCTGGTCTGGGAAGATCCCACATGCCGCAGAGCAACTGGGCCCGTGAGCCACAGTTACTGAGCCTGCGCGTCTGAAGCCTGTGCTCCGCAACAAGAGAGGCTGCGATAGTGAGAGGTCCGCGCACCGTGATGAAGAGTGGCCCCCGCTTGCCACAACTAGAGAAAGCCCTCACAGAGAAACGAGGACCCAACACAGCCATAAATAAAATAAATAAATAAATTTTAAAAAAAAAAGCCCATGACCAGATGGCTTCATGGGTAAAATTTACCAAATATTTAAAGAAGAATTAATGCCAATCCTTCACAAACTCTTCCAAAGAACAGGAGAGAGAATACTTCCTAACTTATTTTTTGAGGCCAGAATTAACCTGAAACCAAAACCAGACAGACGTCATGAGGAGAAATCAATATCCCTTATCCTCCACAATCTACTGAGAGACCAAATCTGCAGGAAATTATGCTAGGTGAAATAAGCCAACACAGAAGGGCAAATACTACAAGATACCACTTATATGATGAATCTGAAATAATCAAACTCATAGAAGCAGAGAGTAGACTGGTCATTGCCAGGGGCTGGGGGGAGAAGGAAATGAGGAGGCATTAAAAAAAAAAGCACAAGTGATAAAAGAAAAAATTAATAGAGTTCATCAAAATTTAAAACTTTTGTGCTTCAAAAGATACCAACCAAAAAATGAAAAGACACCCCAAAGAATAGGAGAAAACTTTGCAAATCATATATCTGATAAGCAACTTGAATCTAGAATACAGACATGAGTCTTATAAGCCATTAAGACAAATAACCTAATTTAAAAATGGGCAAAGGACTGTTGGTGGGAATGTAAATTGGTACAGCCACTATGGAGGGTCCTTAAAATAGATAGTTCTAGGGCTTCCCTGGTGGCGCAGTGGTTGAGAATCTGCCTGCCAATGCAGGGGACACGGGTTCGAGCCCTGGTCTGGGAAGATCCCACATGCCGCGGAGCGACTAGGCTCGTGAGCCACAATTGCTGAGCCTGCGCGTCTGGAGCCTGTGCTCCGCAACAAGAGAGGCCGTGATAGTGAGAGGCCCGCACACCGCGATGAAGAGTGGCCCCCACTTGCCGCAACTAGAGAAAGCACTCACACAGAAACGAAGACCCAACACAGCCATAAATAAATAAATAAATAAATACAATTTTAAAAAAAGATAGTTCTAAAAATAGAACTACCATATGACCCAGCAATCCCCCTACTGGGCATATACCCTGAGAAAACCATAATTCAAAAAGAGACATGCACCACAATGTTCATTGCAGCAGTATTTACAATAGCCAGGACATGGAGGCAACCTAAGTGTCCATCGACCGATGAATGGATAAAGAAGATGTGGCACATATGTACCATGGAATATTACTCAGCCATAAAAAGAAACGAAATTGAGTTATTTGTAGTGAGGTGGATGGAGTTAGAGTCTGTCATACAGAGTGAAGTAAGTCAGAAAGAGAAAAACAAATACCGTATGCTAACACATATATATGGAATCTAAAAAAAAAATGGTTCTGAAGAACCTAGGGGCAGGACAGGAATAAAGATGCAGACGTTGATTGACATGTATACACTGATGTGTATAAAATTGATGACTAATAACGACCTGCTGTATAAAAAAATAAATAAAATAAAATTTAAAAATTCAAAAAAAAGAAAAAAAGGACGCAGACGTAGAGAATGGACTTGAGGACACGGGGAGGGGGAAGGGTAGGCTGGGACGAAGTGAGAGAGTGGCATGGACATATATACACTACCAAATGTAAAATAGATAGCTAGTGGGAAGCAGCCACATAGCACAGGGAGATCAGCTCAGTGTTTTGTGACCACCTAGAGGGGTGGGATAGGGAGGGTGGGAGGGAGACGCAAGAGGGAGGAGATATGGGGATGTATGTATGTGTATAGCTGATTCACTTTGTTATACAGCAGAAACTAACACACCATTGTATAGCAGTTATACTCCAATAAACATGTTAAAAAAAAAAAAAAAGCAGATCCTGGATATCATCCCAGTTAGTAAATCAAAATGTCAGGGTGGAAGCAATCAAGGATGTATACTTTGGAAAAGCAGCCCGGGTACTTATGCTGCTGAGTCAGGGTAGAATCCCTGCTCAAGCCCTATAATTCTGCTTAAATTCCTCAAACATAGCATGCTCTAACATAGGGGTCCACAAACCACATCCAGTCCAATGCCTGTTTTTGTAAATAAACTGTTTATGCCCATTTGTTTACTCATTGTCTATAGCCACTTTCACGCTACAACAGCAAGGTTGAGTAATCTTGACAGAGACCATGTGGCCTGCAAAGCCTGAAATATTTACAGTCTGGCCCTCCACAGAAAAAGTTTGCTGTCCCCTGTTCTAGCTTTGCACTTTTCCTCAAATACTGCTCCTGTCTTGACAAGCTCATACTCATCCTTCAAAACTCCAATTAGCATCACTTCTGTAAAGCCTGAAGTGGCTTTACAGAAGCCCCCCTGTATATTTTTTCATCATTCTCTGTACTTTCCCTATATTATTCATTATTCGTTATTGTAAGATGTCTGTTTAATGACTGCCTCCCTGACTAGATTCCAAGCTCTATGAGGGCAGTACTCAGATGCGTCTTGTTCACTACAGTGCCTGGTTCTTACATGAATATATTAAACATTTACTCAATGAATATCTCCCCCGTTCTATACACTTTTTTCATTTTGTTAGATTTCTCAATGTTCCAGTCTGTTCAGGGAATTCTGAATCCAGATTCTATCAGTGTATTTGTAATCCCATCCTGTTGTGTCATCCACACATATGACATGCACACCATTTGAGTTCTCTGAGTCACTGATAATGTTGAAAATGACAGGGCTGGTGTAAAGTCCTGAGAAGACCCCCTTGCTTACATACTGATATCAACCCATTAAATCAGCAGTCTTTGGCTAAGACTCCAACTCTAATTATAACATCATCTAGCCTACATTTTCCATCTTGCCTAGAAGGATTTTACTAAAGCTTCAACTTCGCTGTACCCTTTTCTTACCTGGCACCACCTCTACCCAGGTAGAACTGAACTAATATTCACTCTCCCATCTTTCTCACAATTGTATCTCTTCTCACTTCACCTAACTGTATTGCAGTAATGTTCACAAATTTGTCTCTGCCACAAGCCCAAGCTCTTTGTAGGTAGAAACTAATTACTTAAGTTAACTTTGAATCCCCAGAGCCTAGCACAATGCCCAAAAGTTAGCTGATACTCAAAAAGTATGACTGAACACATGTCTTGCAATTCAGACACGCTAAATTTATGGCATTTCCTATTTCTGCCATCATAGTATTCCTATAGAAAATCTAAAGATCATTTAAATACTCTTACCTGTAGCAGAAAGAAAACAGCATAACTCAAAAGAGCAGGATGATGGACTAAATTTAAACTGTTTTTGTACTCTGCTACTGAAGCTTTTTCTAAGACTTCGGGGTCAATATATAATCCTTTCTGGAAGGGTTTGGATGTCCACAGGCAACCAACCATGGCTGTCAAATAGTGATTAAATTCTTGATAGGTCTTGCTGCTGAAGCTGAACTCTGATTTTGTCTATTGGGAAAGAAAAAAAATTGTCATTATCACCTATTCTCCCTTTCCTTCTTATTCCCAACAGATCATATATCTCTACACTCAATTTTTAAACAATGGTGATTTAAAACAGAGATTCATCATCCATACCTTTTGTACCAACTCATTTTTCTTTGCAGCAGTCAAATTTTTACGATACCTAAAGACAGAACGAAGAGAACTTTTACCATTAAATGCCTTTGATATGTAAACATAAACAAAAGTTTACATTTTAAATGTAAATATATGCACATACACAAATATCCAGCTGTCTATTTAAGTTTTTTTTTCCTTTTGTGGTACATTTTCCTCAAAGAATAAAAATTAATAGAGGCTCAAATATTGAGTTATACATTTAGGATAAGTACTTATAAATTTAAGATATGCATTTAAGATATGACTCTGTAAATTATACTTCAATAAAAAAGAAAGGAAATGCTTTTAATGTTTCACTGTTAAAAATTAATAGAGGCTCAAAAGCAGTCACTGATACAAAACATATTACAAAACATATTTTCCTAATGTGGAAAAAAAAGGTACAGTAGAAAGGATAAAGGGAAAACTGAGAGATGTAATCTTTTCTTGCCTGAGAACTAGTCTAAGTAGCTTTTCAACATTTTAACCTTGGCATAGTCTCATAAGTTACGCCAAAAGGGTCTACACTTATGGGCTAAAAAGAGCAATTTCAGTCCATAAGTGAAAAAATTAGAAAAGATCAGAAATAATACTTACAGTTTCATATAATTGGTAATAGCTCCCCTTATCTCTCAGAAAATGTTCTTTTTACCAGAGAAGCTATGTAGACTTAAACCAGTTGTCAGTAAATGACTAATTATTCTTTGAGACACAGCAATGAGAATTAACAATGCTGAGTGCAGCGGTACCACTGCACAAAAGATCCTTAACTGTGAATTCTTTTAATCCATATCCCCCACAGTGACATTTTAAAAACACAGTTAAAATAGTCCCATGTTGGAAGGTCATTCCCGAAAGAAAGCCATGTTTCCTATTTCCAAAGGTCCTGGCAGAAAATGGATAACAATTTTATTGTATTTAATATTTCACTGTATTATATACAATAAACTTATTGTAGTATATTTATAAATTATTGTATAGCTGGAAAATGAAGATGGAATTATGATGTATTAACTCATAAAATGGTAAAAAGGCTGTGTACCTGTCCATAATGTAACAGAGCTGGTTCAGGATACTGGAATCCAGGCTGAGGAGTGCGGGATAGAAGACCCCAGGAGGAAACAACACCACCAATGGAAGGTTATAATTTATATATATGTCACACACCTTTTGGGAAGAATGACAAGACCAGTATATAAATTATTCCTCAGAACTTCTCAACCAACTTCACCCAAAGAATCACCACTAGAGAATAAGCAATAATATAACATCAGGTTTGGGCCTGCCTGATTCATAAATAGAATACGTAGCCACAACCTGCTTAAAAATGTACCTCACCAAACAGCAACCTTACAATAGAGGATTATTTCTGCAAGGTAGTTATTAAAATCTTTTATTTTTTTCTGGGGAGAGATCTTAGAGTTAGGGAGAAAGGGGAAGGGAGCATTTCTTTCTTCTTAAGTCCTATAAATACTGAATTATCATATTAGTTAGCTGTCAACCTGGAAAACAAAGGAGCATGCTTCCAAGCAAATATAACACAAGACAACTAGGTATCAATGAAGGGAAGAAGCCAGGAAAAATGAGATTAGTGGGTACTTCCTAGATAATAGTTCTGTCTAGGTTGAATACTATAAAACAATAGAAGAGGACCAGAATCATAGGTACTGGGAGATAAGGCAGTTGAAAGGTGGGGGTGGAGAGCTAAAGAAATAAAAGGTATTTTTGTTTTTTTACCAGGGGTTGGAAATGTACAATGGATGAGCAAAAAGTGATACTAAAGACAGACTTCTGTCTAGGGCCAGCATTATTCAGGGGAACATCTATTAAAGTGGTACCTGGACTTCAAAAAAAGCATTTGCTTTTTCCACTTTGTTTTATGAATGTCAATTATTCAGGCCAGAATACAATCATTAACTTCAAAATACATAGCTTATCTCAAGTATGCTAATAAGGTCATAGCCGAAATTAATAGTTGTGCATAAAATTTAAACAATAGACTAGTAAAGCAGACAGCCATCACAAAAATCTAAGTAGGGAAAATGGGATGTATACTACCTTCTCATAGAAATCCAAAATAAAGTGCAGCAAGAAAGTACTGTTGTTTTCCAAGCGCATTGCAGTAGTGGACAGCCACCCTACATAGTGAATCAGTTTAGACACAGAGTTCATGGATCCACCTAAAGTTGTCTCTCTGCAATAAGAAACCAAGATCCATATTAGCAAAAGTCCTCACATTTTCCAAGCTAAAGCTGGATTAAATATACAGCAGAAAGTCGGTGGGAATTTCAGAAAACGATCAGTGCTCCAATGTATAATTCACATTTTTTTAAACCAGTGATTAATCATAAAACTATACAGCCCTCTAGGGAACCATTAAGATCAATTCATAGAACATCCCTGAGCAACCATTCTACTAGTAAATACCAGAGAACGAAAGGATTAAGCTCCAGACTTTAGATAATATCACCTATGTCCAGGGACCATAGCAGCCAGCAAATTAGTTTCTAAGTACACAAATCCAAACCCAGTTTTGCCTGAATTCCTGAACTAAAATGCTGTTAAAAATATTTTCACTTATTTAACTGGAATTCAATTCTAAAACCGAATGAGTAAAATCTTTGGCATCTTTCATTCTTCTAGTAAAAACCAGACCTACATATTTTATATTCTTCCTAAATCAATGAACCATGTGTCTTTAAATTACACATGGGTATAATTAGTTCAATCCATCCATCTCCCCACCCCTCTCCTTCAATCCACTGTTGAGTGGATTAGGAAAAGACTGGGAAATGTGATTTCATAGCTTTACCCTCAGATCTAGGTAGCCAACAATGGTTATGCACAAGGAAAAAGGAATAGCATATAGTCTTAGAGTCTGAGATGATGATAACTCTACCATTACCCACCACCATGATGATTCAGTGCCAGAGCAAGCAGGGAAAGATTAAGAGACCATTCAAATAGGTGGGCATACATACAGTCAGCCCATCACTTGCAAAACTGTACTTTATGATTTCTGGCAGCACCTGACAAAATGTGTCTGAAATAATTTGTACAATGATGATTGCTCAGGTAGCATCTTTGAAAGTGTTTCTCCACAGGACACTACTGGCATTTTGGATGACACAATTCGCCATTCAGGACTGCCTCCTACTCCCCACCCACTACAGAACGTTTAGCACCTCTGGCTCCTACCTACTAAAAGATGTTAGCACCCTCTTCCCAGTCACTGTGCCAACCAAAAATGCCCCCTGGAGAGCCACTGCTGAGAATGGTTTCCCACCCTTCTCTCCTTGTGATCTACAACTACAATTTACTCCCTCTTTGACAGTCATATGGCATATGGTCATATGATGGAGACATAGCATTACACTCATATCTCCAAGATAGAAAAATTATTGAGAACTTAAGAGCTATATTATATAATGCCAAGTAGTATTATGACAAGCAAAGTTACCTACAATTACCTACAATTATTTATTTGTTTTAAGAATTTTAGAAAGCAGAGCCCCTTTGTAAATGCCCTCTCAAAGTTTATGACACTAATTAAAAAGGATCCTAGGATTTTTTAGAAAGAAAATATAGAAATTATAAAGCACTTGTATTAGGGTGCCTAAGACTTACACTGCAAATTGGCCAAAGATTATAAATGCAAACATACTATTCTTAATAGAATTGAGGTGTTTGAAGAGGTTAACTATTCAAATGGAATTTCTTTATGATAGTGGTTCTCAAACTTTAGCTTGCACCAAAATTATGGAAGCATTTGTTAAAACACAGATTTCTGGGCTCTACCTCCAGAGTTTACTTCAGTAGGTCTAGGGCAGTACCTGAGAATTTGTATCTCTACAAGACCCCCGGTGATGCTGATGCTGCTGGTCCAGGGACCACACTTTGAGAAGCACGGCTTTACAAGATACTTTCACTACTCACTAATGCTCCATTTCCTTCTAAAAGTGATCAGACATACACGATATATGGTAGTACTGCAATAATGAATACGAAGAATTAAAAAGTTTCCAGGCAACTCCCAAGAAGCTTCTATTCTCCTAACAAAGTAGGAGACAACTATAGGGAAAAGAACATATAGAAAAATAGATCTGGGCTAATCTAACTAAGCCAACCACCAGCTACTTGCAGTTGGAGCTAAGGGATCCTTATCTTATAAAGTAAGAATGTGACTGATAATACAGGGAATTTGAACATCCATTAGATATTTGAACATATTAAGAACTATTAATTTTTTAGGTGTTATACTGGTATCATTTTTCAACAGCTGAAATGATGTCTGGGTTTTGCTTAAAAAATATCTAGTACAAAGGAGGAGGAAAGTGAGGGGTGTTATAGATGAAAAAAAGTTAACCATGAGTTGATAACTGTTGAAGCCAGGTGATGCGTACATAAGGGTAACAATTGTACTATTTTCTCTACTTTTGAGTATGTTTGTAATTTTCTATAATATAAAAAACATTAATGTTAAAAAAGAATACAGGAGAAGCAAAAGACTCTAGGTAGAAAGAGTGAAAAAAACCTGATCAGGCAGTTCCTTGAAATTCAGTCAGGCTTTTACTTTCACTTTGAGGTTTCACATTTAACAGTAATGAACATAATGGAAATTCAGGGCTCTTTTTTAATTACAAAGTGAAAATAAATTAACATATATAAGCAAAATACATCAGAGAAACATAAAAAAAATCTGTACAGCAAAATTACAGATCCTCCTAGCCATCATCAAAATTGACTTCACATATAAGCAAGAATACATTTTATAAAATGAGCTAAACTGAATGGAAGTCAAAGTTGCAAGTTCTAACGTCAGCTGGCCAATGTTTTGCTATATTAACTCTTGCAAGTGACTCAGAGGCTTGGGGGTTGCTTTCTGACTTATAGAATAAAACTTGAAGAATTAACCTTCCTCACAGGATTGTGGGGAAGAGTGAAAAGTAACAAAAAACATTTTTTTTAGAAAAGTACAATTAAGCATTTGCATGAAGCAATTAGGTTTTATGCCACACTATTAATCCATATGCAAACAGTTTTGTAGAGATCAACTCTTATGGAGGGTTACAAGATAACTCACAGAGGACTGTTCATCACAGATTTCATGTGGATGTCCATAGAAAGCCACAACAGCCAATTCTGCAGTAGCTCTTTCAGACACTGAAGAACACTACACTGTGGACACAAAACAAAAAAATCATCAGACATACCATAGTGCTGAGAACTAACAGACTAAACCAGAGGCTTAGAGGTGGAAGGGACTGTGGAGATAACCACATCCAATTCAGAACCCAATAGCTGCTGCTCCAACCTAATTGGTCGCCAAGAGACAGATTAATGCAAGTACAAGTTTATTTTACCATTTTCTCTACAAGCCTGCCCCCAGCTTATCAGTGAGGAACAGACTCTTGTTTCTCTAAATTACATTCATTCATAACATATATTACATCACCCACCCCTTATTAGCTCCCCTCAGAGATCCTTTGAAGTTGCTACAGATAGGAGTTTGCCACCCTTTTCGCCTTGTGTCTACAACTGCAATTTACTCTTTTTGTTGGTCATAAAATTTATCTTCTGTGATTGTGGAAAACAAACAATCCTATAGTTTTTCCTTTGTCAGGCCTTGCCTTGATTTCCCAGGGACTCATTCATATACAAAAAATATTGTCTTGAAATAAGTGTGCCTGGAACACTTATAAGGATAAATCATAATATCTATAAATTTGAAAGCAATCCATACCATCCTAAAACCTAACACAGGAAACCTTTCTTTTTTTTTTTTAACATCTTTATTGGAGTATAATTGCTTTACAATGGTGTGTTAGTTTCTGCTTTATAACAAAGTGAATCAGCTATACATACACATATATCCCCATATCTCCTCCCTCTTGCATCTCCCTCCCTCCCACCCTCCCTATCCCACCCCTCTAGGTGGCCACAAAGCACCGAGCTGATCTCCCTGTGCTATGCGGCTGCTTCCCACTAGCTATCTATTTTACATTTGGTAGTGTATATATGTCTATGCCACTCTGTCACCCTGTCACATCTTACCCCTCCCCCTCCCCATATCCTCAAGTCCATTCTCTAGTAGGTCTGTGTCTTTATTCCCATCTCGCCACTAGGTTCTTCATGACCTTTATTTTCCCTTAGATTCCATATATATGCATTAGCATACTGTATTTGTTTTTCTCTTTCTGACTTACTTCACTCTGTATGACAGACTCTAACTCCATCCACCTCACTACAAATACCTCCATTTCATTTCTTTTTACGGCTGAGTAAAACCTTTCTTAAATATCCTTAATAAATGATGGTCTAGATACTATTTATATTTGAGTATCTCCAGTGATAGAATGCTTACTGCTACTTCATAGCACAGTTCAATTAATATTTTTTTAGGGACTTCCCTGGTGGCGCAGTGGTTAAGAATCCACCTGCCAATGCAGGGGACACGGGTTCAATCCCTGGTCCAGGAAGATCCCACATGCCGCAGGGCAGCTAAGCCCGTGTGCCACAACTACGGAGCCTGCGCTCTAGAGCCCGCAAACCACAACTACTGAGCCCACATGCTGCAACTACTGAATGAAGCCCGCACGCCTAGAGCCCGTGCTCCTCAACAAAAGAAGCCACCACAATGAGAAGCCCGCGCACCGCGATGAAGAGTAGCCCCAGCTCGCCGCAACTAGAGAAAGCCCATGTGCAGCAACGAACACCCAACACAGCCAAAAATAGATAAATAAATTAATTAATTTAAAAAATATCTCTTTTTTTTTAGAAATTGACACCTCACATTCAGGTTATAAATATGTTCAAGTTGAAAGCAACCTTAGAATCACCTAAAACAATCTTCTATTTTGGTGTCAATTTAACACTTGAAAAGATATTCGATATTACTATGACATATTCAGAAAATCTCCACTCACCTACTCTACCCCATCCAGCCTCCACATTAAAGGAAGGCATGAGATTCTTAGGTTTATGAAAAGGGGGCATGGGCTTAAAAAAAATGGTTGAGAAGCACAGCTCTGCACTCCTAAGTTATGGTCCCCAACTTCATCTGGGCCCTTAATGAAGCTCAATAATCCTTTTACTATATTTCTCTTCAATTAGCTGTCTCTCTCTCCCATTCTTTTTAATGGCGAAGCACATAACACCGTCTTGAAGTCCCCTACTCAATTCTGTCCTCTACAATGCACTTCCTATTTTGAGAAATTTAACATTTTTAGGCACAAGTATTTCAATTTCTTGCTCTTTCTTCAAACTGTACAAATATATCTACATGTCCACCTATCTCTACGTCCTCGTCCCCAATCTTAGAGAATAAGTAGTACCTCCCAACCTCTTACCACCCATTCAAGCAAATCCCTCTACCTAGTCTTAAACCAATACCTTCATGCTTTTTCTGAAACCCTGCACTGTCAATTATCCCTCATCTTTCCCCCATTTTCAACCTCTCCCTCTTGTCATCTGGCTCCTTGCATCCTATCTATAAACATGTGCAGGTTTTTCTCACTCTGGGGACAAAGAAGATTACAACCTTCCCTTGATTCAAAGTCCCACTACAGCTATCTCTCTCTCTCTCTCTCTACCTCTTCTTTTTAGCCAAACTTTTGGAAACACAGTCAATACTCATTGTCTTGTCTTCATTTCTCATCAACTCCTCAACCTCCACAATTTGGTTTTTACCCCTACACTCCACTGAACCTGCTCACAAAGGTAGCCAAGACCTCTGTATTATCAATTCCAAAAGAAACTTTTTTTTGCTCCATATCTTTCTGGACCCTCTTGGGATATGTAGCAACATTATCCCTTCACTCCTTCTTGATAGCCTGTATTCTCTGTTTCTTTGGCACTACTGTTCTCCTGGTTCTTTTCATACCTCTTGAAAAGGTTCCTTCATAGACACCTCCTTTTCAGTGAGAATTAAACAGTGAGCATTCCCTTGATTTCTGTCTTTGGCCTACTGTCTGTTTCCCTTCCTCTCCCCACCCCCCACTCTCAAATATAAATATATGCATGTGTGTATAAACGTATATATACTTATTAGGCTGGAACATATGAAACTGCCAATTGTCAAACATCTTTGACCTATTAGGTTAAACCTATTCATATGGTTTAACCTAATATTTACAGATAAATAGCGCTCTAGATTGGTGGAATAAGAGAAGAAATAAAGAATAACTGAATTAGAAGATCGGAAGAGAATCACAGAAAGTTGCAAAATGAAGTCTCTGAAAATGTGTTATCTGGGAGAAGCAGTGTGTATTGTCACGTGAATGACATGACATGGTAAGGTAGAAAGTTACAAATAATATAAATAAACCTTGAATCGCAGTTAATGTGACAGGTAATTATAAAGTACCACTTGATTATGACAAACACTAACCAGGACAATATATTTCTCCTGTAAATGTGGCGAACAGTAAGTGATTTAAGGTGAAAAAAAGTTATAAAAGAAACATTACTTATATTGTCACTCTTTTCGAATAGGAATAACCATTCTATAAGAAAGTGGCTCTCAAACTTAGTCTGGAAGCCACAGTGGTCTTTTTTTGGAGCACACCGCAAAATAGTAACAACTTTTAATTTTATTATATAAGGTTGGAACAATTTTATTAGCAGAAAATGACTATATTATAACACATAGTGGGTGCTCAATATACATTTGAGAAATGAATAAGTGTATCTACAAAATTATCAACCACAACAATCAAACTAAGTATGCTTAAGTTATTTCCCAGTTTGTTTTTATTAATACTCATTTGCCACCTGTTCATTCACTTTGTCATCTGTTACAGTTCAGGAAAATTACATGTAACAAAACCTTAAAAACAGAAGATTCTACACATTAACTGTGATTTGAATGATGCAGCACCTCAAGTCCAGGTCCAAGCAACTCCTGTTACAAAACACTGCTATAGTGTGGGTTTGAAACTGTGTACCACCAGCCACAGACTAATATTTCCTATTGAATCTAAGCAAGACAATTTTTTTTACCTTGAAATAAATAGTTGATGTAAAGAAGAGCCGTGATAGATGGTCAAAAAGAAGTGGTTTCACCTCTAAAAATAATAAAAAAAGTTATTCAATCCTTTTAATTAATATTACATTGAATTAAACGACTCCAAATTTTCATGATACATACCAGAGAAGCTACTAAAAGGAATCCAGCTCACAAGTTGAAGGAACTGTGATCGACAACAGAAGCCATCCCAGAGAGGAAGGCTCTTATATAGGAATGCTTCACAGGAATAAAACCCCTCCTGTAACACAAGTTGATAGTAAAACCTTGCATGGAACTCTTCAGCCGTAATTACTCTTGAAACAACCAGTTTACTTTGTGCTATAGTTGTTTTACCCTTAGGCTAATTTTTTTGTCATAAATATAATTAAAAGCCTTGGATTAGGTGCCAGACTTTCTCATAAAAAGGATCAGATGATTAATATTTGGATACATTACCATCTTTATCAACATAGTTTTCAAACACCATAAAACTTTACCAATTGGAAAGAAGGTAAGAAGTCAAGTTATGGAATATTTTTAAAGATAAATGACACTGTATTATTTTGGAGTACATGATAGTCAATAGAGTGCATACAATGTTGTATAATAAGGCTGGAATTTCATTAGGGGCCATAGACCAAACCCAAACTCTGGGCAGCCCCATCTGGAGAGGCCTGAATGTCTAGGCTGCCTCTGTTTTTACCAGAGTGAAGATCCAGGGTTTTCCCTTTTAACTTTGTCGTCCTGAGCCTTAAATAGTGGCGTGCACCAAGACTCTATTCTGGACCTTCTTTTCATGACATGAATTCTCTGGACAATCGCATCTATAACATAGCTAAAACCACCACCTATATCATGAGGAGTCCTAAATTTCTGCATCTCTAGCCCAAATCTCATTCCTGAGCTCTAGACTCATTATCTAACTGCCTACTGGACCTCTTAGATATCCCACAGGCATCCTTCAAATCAAATATATCTTTCCTTCCTAGCCTGCTTTTCTTATATTCCCATCATCATCCTCCCAAGCAGGAAATCTAAAATATCAACCTAAATTCATCCCTTTATCCTCACCACCGTTATCCACACCCAACTTCTAATTCAATGGTTTCACACCAAATCCTTAAGATTTATTCAACAAACATTTATTGAGAATCTCTTTTGTATCAGGTACCAAGTTGAACACCCATACATGAAGAAAAGTTAGACATGGTTCCCACCTGTCCAGAGCTCATGTGTGGAAAAACAGATGCTGAAAGTACCACGATACAGGCAAACACAGAGAGCTAAGGAAGCACGTAGAACAAACATCTAACCCAGACTGAGTAAAGGCTTCTTGATGGTGCTGATACCTGAGTGGCAGCTTAAAAGTACAACTCAGGGTTACCCAGGCCAAATAATTAATTGGCTGGAATATATTCGACAATCAAAAAAATGTTTGTTGATTATAAGGACACAAGTAGTAACCCTATGAGATTTATCTTACTGGCTAATTCAATTAATTTAATGTATTCAATTACATCTTCAGTTTGTTCTCTTAAATTATAGACCTTTCTCTCTTTTTGGGGGGGGGGTGGGGGGCTCACGGGATTTTAGTTCCCCGACCAGGGATTGAACCCAGGCCCTCGGCAGTGAGAGCGCTGGAGTCCTAACCACTGGACAGCTAGGGAATTCCCTAGACCTTTCTCTCTTATTTGCATAATTTAACAAATTCTTTCTTCAAATCCAACAGTACAAAGATAAACGACAGTGCAACTTGGCTCTATTTATAATGAATTTTGAATTGAATAGATATTGTTTACAAAAGATGTCAAGCGCTAAAGAAAAGGTTTTTAATGGATATCTAAATAAATTAAGAAGTGGTGGGACTTCCCTGGTAGTCCAGTGGCTAAGACTCCACGCTCCCAATGCAGGGGGCCTGGGTTCGATCCCTGGTCAGGGAACTAGATCCTACATGCCTCAACTAAGAGTTTGCATGCCACAACTAAAGATCCTGCATGCCACAACTAAGACCCAGCACAGCCCAATAAATAAATTAATTAATTAATAAAAATTTTTTTTAAAGTGGTGAAGTGTGTAGGAAACAAGCAGAATCTTACTTGTAAGAAGCATTCTGCCTTGAGGATAGTGTCCAGGAAGTTGGTAAATTCTTTTCCATGTTCATAATTATTCACCTTGTACCAAATACATTCTAGAACAAAAATATTAAACATAAGACTCCGGTTGCACAACAGTAAAAACTACACAAAACATAACCACCACAACTCTAAAGTGACAAATAAATGACAAATATAAACAAGCTATCTGTCTCATACATCCTAGCCAACTCACACTGGAGACTATAATATATATGTGGAAGTGATAGTGATGTTTCTCAAGAACTTGGTAATAGAGGGGGAAAGCTTACAGTGAAAAAATAAACTAGTAAATGTCACATATAATGAATGTGATTAGCTTTATGCCACACAGTAATCCAAAAGACTGTAAGTGTATGAATTAAAAGTTTGAGAATGCCTAAACTTCAATTAGGGTGAGCTGGGGGTAATCTAAGGGTGGCAGAACTTTAGTTAGTGGAAATCTAACAAACTGTATCATATCCTATGTAAAGAAAGACTGAGTAGGAAAAGGAGAGTTATCCTGGAACCGACTAAAACTGACCTTAAACACTTGAAGAGTCGGGATTTACTTATCCAGGAAAGAAATAATCTGGTGAACTCAATACTATGTTTAGAGAAATCGACCTCCTTGGAGGAATGAAATGATCAGGCTTTACTATGGCCTGGATGAAAAACTCCCTCATTGCCTTTTCCTTCAGTTCTATAATTAAGAAACTTTCTGATGACTAATGTGGTCCCCATATATATTGATAGCAGAGAGGAGCTATTCTAGTCGGCAAACATGAACATTTTGGTCACCAGAAAGAATTACTTCTATTATGAAATAAAAAGTTGACGTTCTGGCTTACACAACAGTCTCTGAGTTTGGTTAGCATTAATCTGATGGTTCTGGGGGCTTAACAGCAAGTTTCTGAACATACAAAGACGAAGAGGCCTTGGACTGTGACAGTCATCAAAGTGGAGCCACCCAGTGAGTTTTGGTGGCCATCCAGCAGTGTTTCCTTAACAATACACCTCCTTTCTTACTACCCCTTAAAATTACAGCAACAGCAGCATTCAGGCTCTGAATACATGATTACCGGAAAAATAATTACAGCATATGAAGGCTCCTCCTGTCTAGAAGTTGGCACCCTTTTAAAAGAAACCCATTTGTAAACCATCTTATTCCTTCTTCATTCATCTAACACTTCTAAGTATAAATTTTTACCTTCTTGTAATGTTTGACTCAACCAGTGATAGAGCCTCAGTAAGACTGACTCATCTCTGACACAGTTAATATAGTGTAGTAGCAGAGAGTTGTTCAGCACTGCGCCCATCTGAGAAGGCAGCTGCAAAGACAGAACAATCGGTCAACTGTAAGTATATAAAAAGGAGATCAGAGCAACAAGGAAATCATCAGATAGGAAATATATAACAAAAATAAAGGCCATGAAGATCAAATGGAAAATGCAAATAAGCACATGGTCGGTCCAGTCACATACCTCTAAGCAATGGATGTTCTGTAAGAGTTGAGGGAAGCTTTTAAGCTGTTCCAGTGGAAATGATCCATTGCTACTGAAATAATCAGAAAGATTCATCCCCTTTTTCCCACTTTCTTTACTGTAGTTACGGGAATTTAGCACTGGTATAACTGAGTGAGAATTCCATTTCTAAAAAAGAAAGATAATAAAACAATCTATCAATGGACTAAGCAGATTACAAACTGTTAAGTGTAAAAGCACTTGTTAAGGTGGTTTAATGAATGGAGTCTGAATATAGTTTGCATAGAATACTGGGTAATTAAAATGTACTTAAATATCTATAATCTCTTCCAACATCTGAATGGTTATTGTTTGAATTTAATAAAAGAAGACTGTGCAAGTCACTTGGGGTTTTAGATACTTACTCTTTTTACAGGATGGACATTAGCTAACATCAACTTTAGAGGTTCTGGAGGAAGTCCCTGATTCCTTTGCCTCACAGCAAGTAGAGCTGTCTTCCACAGATTCTCTGAATTCTTAAAATAGATCTATAAATTTGAATGTAAAGTACATGAGAGGAGGTATCCATAAGTTGGAGCAGCATAAAACCTAAAACTCTTCATTAATTCAAAGTATATTGATTATGAAATGTTTTACACCCATGCAAATCCATTTAAGTTTTTTTTTCTAATCAGGAATCTATTACATTGAATGGAATACATTGAATGGAATCAAAACGAAGTGCTAATCCCTAAAAAAACTCAGAAACAGTGCCACAATATTAGATCTTAAAACAGTATGCTATAAACATTTTAGCCCAAATCTATAAATTAACTTACTCAAAACAACATATTTCTATCTCGATATGACTTACTGCTCCTTAATCCCTTACCTTCTTCCTCATAGGCAAAGATACAGAAATCAAAGTAGGAACAAAGAATTTATATAGTGACAACAAAGCCTGGAGATGAGGCTGCATTCCCTGAAATAAAATAAGAGTTTTCAATTTTCAATTCTGTGGCCAGTAAGAAAAAAAAAAGTAACAATAAAATAAAAAGATTAAACATATATTCAGACCCTAATTTTATTATGTGATATAGCTATAGGAAGATGCTATAGAAAATCAAGGAATAGAAACTCAAACATTTAAATCAACTATCATAAAGCAACCCTCGCCAACTTGTCATCTTCTCTTTTATGACCTTTTTCCAGATTTTACTTCTTCCTTATATTTTCTCTCTTCTTCTCTGCCCGTGCCTTAGGCTTACCAGTCATATCTGCTAGCATGGCTTACTCTCACTAGTATAATACTCAGGACTCAAAGTTTACTCATTCTTGATTTAGACAGGAAGGTGGAAGGACAAAAAGGGAAGCCAAGAAAACAGAGCAAAGGAAATATTAATACCTTAGCATCATGATTCTTGGAAAATTCACTAGGATATCTAACAATTGGTATGCAGAAGTCAAACAGCTTGATATAACTGAAAAAGTCTTTACAAAAACATTAATTTTATGACAGAAGTCCTTACTGCTGGATACCTGTGTTTGATATATCTGGCTATCCAGAGGAAGCATACCACTAAAATTCCAAGGAAGAAACCAAACTGTTTTATTATATTACTATTTTGTTGAATCAAATACTATACAAAATAAGGAAGGCAGAAAATGGGGATTAGAAATACAGTATTCCTATTTTATAATAGCTTCCTGAAATTAAATTTATGATAACAAAACCCAAATGACCCAGGCTATCTATGCTGAAATATCTTCTGATCTCTGTACTCATTATCAATTAGTATCAGAGTGTTTGCTTTGAGTTGGAATGTTTTTGAAAGAGCAAATATTTAGGAGTGGAGAGACCTTTAGAACTTATTGTCTAGTTAACTAAACCTATCTTTATTGTTAAAAAGTTAACACTTTCTTAAAAGAAAGAGAGAGAGAGACTTCTAGTTAAACATGGCATACTGAACATACATGTTTAATTCTGGGTCCTCATAAAACCCCACTAAAAAGTAAAGGAATGGAAAAAGGCATAAAGCACAAGTTCAAAGAGAACAAGAAGGCAGACAATAGCACATGTGAGGTCTCAACAAGATTTCGGAACCTCAAATGAAGATGGATGGACAAACAATAACCAACTTGGCAGAACAGAGAAAACGAAAGCTAAGGCAGCAACAGAAAAAGCCTCAAAAGCAGCAGATTCATGCTTGAGAACTCCCAGAAAGGCTCAGGAATTTGAGGGATCAGATACCTCTGAAAAGTGGAGGTGCAAGAGGGCTGAAAAACAGAAGGACTGGTTGAAAGCCTACATAAGAAGCAGTTAGAACCCCAAATTCCTTCACTACACTGGCAAACATCAGGGTTTTACTCACTGAAGATAAAAGCTGAACTCATACAGTTTGCAGAACTGAGGGAGTGTACCAGAACCTTTCCCCAATCTTTTCTACTGCTTAAGTCCCAGAGTGCTAGTAGCCAGGTTTATAGCCCTGTGACAAGTAATTTTACATGTCAACTTTGCTGGGCCATGGGGTGCCCAAATCAAATGTTCTGGGTGTTTCTGAGGGTGTTTTTGATGAGATTAACATTTAAATCGGTGGACTCTTGAGTAAAGCAGACTACCCACCATAATGTGGGTGGGCCTCATTCAATCAGTTGAAGGTCTATACCGAACAAAAAGACCAGCTCCCCCAAGCAAGAGTATTCTCCACCAGACTGCTGACTGCAGATGAACTCAAACTGGAACATCAGCTCTCCTGGATCTCCAGCCTGCAGGCCCACCCTGCAGATGTTGGACTTATGAGTCTCTATAATCATGTGAGCCAATCCCGTATAAAAATCTTTCTCTATATATACACACATCCTAGTGGTTCTGTTTCTCTGGAGAAGCCTGACTAATACAACCCCTAGTCAGGAAACAGGAGAATTTTTTTTAAATTTTATTTATTTATTTATTTTTTGGCTGCATTGGGTCTTCGTTGCTGCACGTGGGCTTTCTCTAGTTGAGGCGATCAGGGGCTACTCTTTGTTGCAGTGCGCAGGCTCTAGGCACGCGGGCTCAGTAGTTGTGGCACATGGGCTTAGTTGCTCCGCGGCATGTGGTACCTTCCCAGACCAGGGCTCAAACCCGTGTCCCCTGCATTGGCAGGCGGATTCTTAACCACTGCACCACCAGGGAAGTCCCCAGGAGAATTTCTTAGGAAAAGTGACACCATCATCTGGGGGATTCCCCAATGAAACATCAAGATCCTACAATGAACAAGTCCTGCTCACGTACACAAGTTTCCAATGACCATTTTAGTGCTTTACTATTAAATATGGGCAAACAAGGTTTACCAGGTATTTGAGAAAAGCCTCTACCATGAAAGACCAAACAAACAAGAAAGGAACTCTGAGGAAACAGAGACAAAGCTCGGAACAGAAAAAAAAAAAAATCAGCCCAAATCACACAGGTTCATGCCTGGTAGAGGGAGAATCCCAGAAACCACCCTTACCCACCTTCAACAAGAGACCTAACTCCCCCTTCCTTTTCCAAAGACTGCTCTCAAAGGGCCTGGTGCATATAAGATAACAATGTGCCTGCTCCACTTCCCACCATTCATGCTTGCCACCAGAAAGACAATTTCTCTGTTTTGTGTCCATCATGATGGGAAGTTATGGGGCACGGATGGGTACAGAGGGGACACATGCCTCTGCAGGTATCAAAAATTCACATACCCAATACATTTGCTTACATGGGCTGATTATGCCTGTTACCATTTTACATGTTCAGTTACATGTGAGCATGGCTATGTCTTCTAGGCTCGGTATTGTTGGATGTGATCAAAGTCACCGAAATCCAGCTTATCAAAACAATTTTATGAATGTATCTTTATAAATAGGCATTGATAATGGGGTAATTTAGTAATGTACTATATAGAATATTAATAATGAAGCCATATATTTAATGTCTGGGTTAAAAATTTTTAGACACTGTACTGAGTCATTTTTTTAACTTTAACATATACTTGTCTCAGTTAATACAAATCAACAAGATCTTATTTATGGTAAGATTTTCTTATTCCATTGAAATGTTTTGCTGTTAACACGGAAAAATGTACATCTTTTTCATAATTTCTATTAATGTGAAATAAAATTAAATTTGGACAAAAACATTACCATTACTATCCTCAGAGAGCTACGAGAAGATACTGCACCCAGAGCGCCAAAATAGGAAGCTATAAAGCAAGAACAATCATTGAATTGTACCAACAGGAAACCTCACAACGGAGAAGCACACATGTGCACATGTGCTTGTGTTTTTCATGAAATTTGAATGCCTCTACATAGGTTGCGCAGGCTTCAACAGTTAGGCATAGGCACTACAACTTCCTATTGTTTTACACCCAAACCTTCACAGACTTCTGTTACCTGGCAGGTATAGTGGAAATAACAATGCAAGAGAGCTGTAAGGACAAGAGATAATAGTAAGGGAATATACTGAAGTTTAAGTATCCAGAAAAGAATGCTTTCCTAGATCACAGCCACAGAATAAATAAGCTAGCCACTTTAATAAAATAAAGTAGTCATTTTTGACTACTCCCTAACACTTATTTTCCAGCCATACCAACCCAGTTCTGTAAACGGTTTCTGCTATTTGGTATCGACCTGGCTTTGCTCATGCTGTTCCCTCTGCCAAGAGTGCCCTTCTCTTCTTTCCTGGCCTAGTTAAATTCTACTCACCATCACCACTCCTCCTTGACCCCAGTCTGATTCTGATTTTTTATTTTGTTGACTGAGCTCCCCAGGCAATTAAGTTCCTTGAAGGTAAACACGCATTCGATTTTACATCCCCAAAGCCTAGCTCGGTACCTAGCACAGAGTACACTGGCCAGTTTTAGGTCTTTTCAGTACTCACCATTTTGGCCTGAAGATCAAGCAGTTTTCTCACACGAAATGGTTTGACTAGAAAAGGTAAAGAAAAGAAGTACTAGTCTGTGGTTCAGAATAAAAAGAAACCTTGTTCATGTAGCTTCTCCTTACAACACATCAAGAATATAATTACCCTGTTCAGTTAAGCCATTAAGCAGATGCTCTTAGATAAAAGTACTAAAAAGAAATCCCACAAAACCCTGTCATAGAACTAATGATAACAGTTAACTTTATAAGGCGGATACAAATGCTAATTCTACAGAGTGAATGTAATACAACTGGAATGAAAGTACTCACCATTCTCTTTTTTGGTAAGTAAATACAACAAATGGCAGACATAAGGGCACTGTCAAAATATAAAAAATAAAAGAAAAAAAATGACAATATATCTTGACCGGGGCAACAATGCATTTTCCTCAAATGTCAATCTTATACTAAGAAAAAAGGCTTCGGGATTTCATTGAACAATAGTTTTACAAAGCTTCTCTTTTTCATACTACATAGTAGTGATAAAAAAAACAATAGTTTTAATTGGCATCCCTTTATGCCATTTTTAAAGTTATTTTTGAAATACAACAACAATGCAGACAATTTGAAAACCAGAAAAAGATTCTTCTACCTAACAAAAATTCATGTATTCCTTCTAGTAGGTCCGTATTTATTAAGATACAAACTTAAAATTTTTATCCTGATTTCCCACTTAGAAGTATTTTCCCATGTTACTTGGTCTTCAAAATGATCATTTTCAATGATCTTAATATTCCAGTGAGTGGATATACCAGAATTTAATTAACCATTTAGCCCTCAGTTTGGCAAATATCACATCATAAATTTGTTAAACTACTAAATGATTCCTTGGTTCCCTTATACCACTTCATTTTGAGCGTCCATTTGTTGAGGTTTTATTCTAGGTCAGGGGTCAGCAAGCTACAGTCCACCTGTTTTTGCAAATCAAGCTTTACTGGAACACAGCCGCAGTCACTCATTTATGTATTGGCCATGGCTGCTTTCTCGCTACAACAGCAGAGCTGAGCAGTTGTGACACAGACTGAGTGGCCTGCAAAACCTAAGATATTCACTATCTGGCCCTTTACAGGAGAAGTTTGCTGATACCTGTTCTAGAAGAAAACTAGAGTAGAATATCTTCAGGACCAGCAGGTGGCAGTGTTTTACTTTCATTAAAAAAAAAATGATAACCATAAAATAAAACATTAAAAAAACCCCAATAAATTAGAGTTCATTAAATTAAGAATATCTGTTTATCAGACAAGGAAATAATACTCTATTGCAGGGATGGGTAAACAACAACCTGTGGGTCAAATCCAGCCCACTGCTGGTTATTGTGAATAAAGTTTTATTGGAACACAGTCATTCATTTATGTATTTATTGTCTGTAGCTGCTTTTGCACTACACCAGCAGAGTGAGTACTTGTGACAGAGACAGTATGGCACTCAAACCTAAATATTTACTACCTGGCTCTTTAAGAAAAAATTTGCCAATACCTGCTTTAGATGTTAGGAAATTGAAAAAGTAAATTATTAAATAGGACTAGAGAAGGCAACAAAAGCAAAGATTTTCTTTAAACAAACTCATATTTTAGTAGTCTTGATTCTAAACTTTGAAGTACAGCATTCCATATTGCCATTCCTTTACTTAGAAATGGGTTGATAAAGACTGAACATACTTGTAATAAGCGTGGATTTATATATAGGATCTTCTTGTTTTTAAGGGAAGAATACATGTTATGACCAAGTCTGCCACATTGTACACAAAACATAGTAACTTTCAGTAAAAAAAAACAAAAAACAAAAAAAAACTCACTGCCTCACATCCCTAGGATATGAACCATTAGCAATACTGCTTATCATGTTGGGTATGAAACGAGTGCCACCCTAGGCCCCAGCATTCTATCTGACATTCTCCTTTAATCACATCTAGAAAGGAAAAATTCATGTGCATCTAAGACTTTACAATTGCTTTTCTGGCAAATAGTTAACCACCACATCTCAGTCACTACAGAGTCAGGCGCCTGCCAAGTTGTGACTTTTAATGCTTTTAAAAGTTAGGATCCCTATTTCTTGATCTGGGTGATGTTTATACAAATATGTTCGGTTTATAAAAATTAATTGAGCTGATCACTTATAAGTAATTTTGTGTATGTATACTTCAATAAGTATTTTTTAAAAGATAGAAAAAAAGAAAAGAAAAGGAAAAAAAGCAGGCCCCCTTCCCCCCCTGCCATGCTGAGCAAGAAACTCTCTCGTCAGCATCATAAAAACTACTCAAGTATACTGCAATTATTTGACAAACATTTATGAATAGTTCCTATTCATTCATTCACTCATGAAATAAGTACTTATTAAGCAGTGGATAAAACAGACAAAAAGGTCTGCTCTTATGAAGTTTACAATACTAAATACCTGGGTTATAAGAGGCTCAGTCCCTGCCTGGAAGAACTCCTAAGTATGCATCCAAAAGAATTCTAAGCAGGGACTTGTACAGGCACTTGCATGCCAACGTTTACTGCAGCATTATTCATGTTAGCCAAAAGGTAGTAACAACCCAAGGGTTCATCAACAGATAATGGATAAACAAAATGTGGTATAAACATACAATGGAATACTATTCAGCCATAAAAATGAAGTTCTGACACATGCTATAACATGGATGAACTTGGAAGACATGCTAAGTGAAAGAAGCCAGACACAAAAGGACAAATACTGGATGATTCCACTTATATGAGGCACCTAGAATAGGCAAATTCATAGACAGAAAGTAGATTAGAGGTTCCCAGAGGCTGGATGGAGGAGGAATGGGGAGTTATTGCTTACTGGCTAGAGAGTTTCTGTTTATGGTAATATAAAAGTTTTGAAAATAGATAGCAGTGATGGTTGCACAACATTATGAATGCAATTAATAACAATTAATAATACTTAAAATTAATAACACTTAAAAATTCATAACACTTAAAAATTAATAACAATTAACAACACTTAAAATAGTTAAAATGGTAAATTTTACGTTATGGAAAAAAGATAACAGGTTAAAAGAATGAAGTACTAATACATGCTGACAACATGGCTGAATCTTGAAAGCATTATGCTAAGTAAAAGAAGCCAGTCAAAAAAGACCCCATATTAGGGACTTCCCTGGCGGTCCAGTGGTTAAGACTCTGTGCTTCCACTGCAGGGGGCCTGGGTTTGATCTCTGGTTGGGGAACTAGGATCCTGCATGCTGCGCAGGGCAGCCAAAAAAAAAAAGAAAAGAAAAAGAAAAAAAGACCCCATATTGTATGATTCCATTTATGTGAAATGTCCAGAATAGGCAAATCTCTAAAGACACAAAATAGATTAAGAGTTGCTTAAGAACCTCTAAATAGGAAGATGGGGGTGATAGCTAAAAGGTATGAGTTTTTTTTTTAATAAAGTGAAAGAATGTCACAATAAAGCAAGTCACACGAATTTTTTGGTTTCCCAAGGGGTATGAGATTTTTGAGGTGATGAAAATGTTCTAAAACTGACTCTGTTCATGGTTGCACATATCTGTGAACCTACTAAAAACCAGTGGATTTTACTTTGAGTGGACTGTATGGTATGTGAGTTACATCTCAACAAAGCTGTTTTTAAAAAGTATCCAGCGAGAAAAGAAATGACATACTACAATTAGACTGATTTGACAACAATGGAAAGGAGGTGCCAGTGCAATATTGTCAATGTCCTGAGAGAATTTCACTGTCACCTTAGAGTTCTACACACAGTAGAACCAATTTTCAAGAGCAAGGGCATAGTAAAGACATTTTTAGGCAAAGACAGAGTTTACCATCAAAGATTCTACTGAAAGAATATTCTAGAAAACGAGCTCGACTGAAGGTCTGAGATGCAAAAACAAATGATGAGCAAAGATATTGGCAAATACGTGGGCAAATCTAAACAAACACCAACTGTGAAGAAAATAATAATGTCTACTGTATGTGTATGTGGAGGAGGATGGAGAAGAAAGAGCCAGAACTAAAACCAGATAATAGCATATAATCTGGGAGGGGTGTGATCAGAGTTAAAGCATTCTGAGGTCCTTGTATCATTCAAGATGAAGGTAAAGATATTAGTTACCTTTGGACTTTAAGAAAAAAACATTAAAAATTTAAACTGAGAACATTATAAAGTTATTAATTCATTAAAAAATAATAAACCCATTATATGCTAGATGACATATTTTACAAAAAAATAACTACATTTTCCAAACAAAAGAAAAGCAGTAAGAAGGATGACACTGTCTTACATTTTACACTATATATGCATGTTAAAATAGGTACAATAACAGCTAAAACAACACACACAGAATGTGTAATTTCCAACCAAGAATGGGGGAAAACCACAATCAATCCAAAATAAAAGGGATGAGGGAAAGAATCAGAAAAAAGCAGATCATTTAGAAAGCTCAAAATAAGATATTGATATTTCAATTTATTTCTACTATATCAACAATCACTACAAAAGTAAATAAACTAATTTTCCAGGTAAAAGTGAAAAACCGTCAGACAGGATTTAAAAATAAAATCTAGTTATATGCTATTGAAAAGAGGCATCTAAGGGATTTCCCTGGTGGTCCAGTGGTAAAGAATCTGCCTTCCAATGCAGGGGACACAGGTTCGATCCCTGGCTGGGGAGCTAAGATCCCACATGCCATGGGGCAACAAAGCCCGCACTGTGAGCCTCAAAGAGAGAGCCTGCCCGCGTGCCACAAACTACAGAGCCCATGTGCTCTGGACCCTGTGCGCCCCAACTACAGAGCGCATGCACCCTGGAGCCCACGCCACAACTAGAGAGAAGCCCGCGCACCACAACAAAGAGCCTGCGCCGCAACGAAAGATCCCACGTGCCGCAACTAAGACCTGATGCAGCCAAAAATATAAAAAGAAAAAAAGAACATAAATTGTTTTTTAAAAATAAATAAATAAAAGAGGCATCTAAGACATGAGGGAAAAAGGAGATTTTTCAAAAAACCAAAAGATGGTAATATACCAAGCAATATACTAGCCAATGTCAATATCAAACGAAATGACTAAAACAAAAAGCATTTCTGAAGAACCTAGTGGCAAGACGGGAATAAAGACACAGACCTACTAGAGAATGGACTTGAGGATATGCGGAGGGGGTGGGGTGAGATGTGACAGGGTGAGAGAGTGTCATGGACATATATACACTACCAAATGTAAAATAGATAGCTAGTGGGAAGCAGCCGCATAGCACAGGGAGATCAGCTCGGTGCTTTGTGACCACCTAGAGGGGTGGGATGGGGAGGGTGGGAGGGAGGGAGATGCAAGAGGGAAGAGATATGGGAACATATTGTATATGTATAACTGATTCACTTTGTTATAAAGCAGAAGCTAACACACCATTGTAAGGCAATTATACTTCAATAAAGATGTTTTAAAAAAAAACTCTTAGAAGAAAACATAGGGGAAATCTTCATAATGTTGGATTTAGCCATGATTTCTTGGATATGACACAAAAAGCACAGACAACAAATGAAAATATAGATAAACTGGACTATGTCAAAATTAAAAACTTCTGTGCAACAAAAGTCATTATTAACAAGAGTGATAAGGTAACCCATGGAATGGGAAAAAATACTTGCAAATCATATATCTGATAAGGGGTTAACATCCAGAATATATAAAGAATTCCCACAATGAAACAAACAACCTGATTAAAAGATGGGCAAAGGGCCTGAACAGACATTTCTCCAAAGAAGATATACCAATGGCCAATAAGCACATGAAAAATGCTCAACATCACTAATTATTAGGGAAGTGCAAACCACAGTGAGATACCAATTCTTATCCATTAGGATGGCTGTTATTTAAAACAAAACAAAAACAGAAAATAGCAAGTGCTGGCAAGAATGTAGAGAAATTGGAATGCTTGTGCATTGTGCAAGGGATGGTAAAATGGTGCAGTCACTGTGGAAAACAGTATGGGAGCTTCTCAAAAAATTAAACATAAAATTACTGTATTACCATACAATCCAGCAATTCCCTTCTGCATTCATACCCAAAAGAATTGGAAGCAGAGCCTTGAATAGATATTTCCACACCCATGTTTGTAATAGCATTATTAGTTATTATTTCATTGTTATTATTATTATTTTGTAACAGCATTATTTACAACAGCCAAAAGGTGGAAACAATGCAAGGGTCCATTGATGGATGAATGGATAAACAAAACATGGTATATACATACAATGGAATATTGTTCAGCCTTAAAAGGCAAGGAAATTCTGGCACATGCTACAACATGGATTAACCCCAAAGACATGCCAGGTGAAATAAGCCAGTCACAAAAGGACAAATATTGTCTTTAGTCTATTTATAATAATTATATAAATTCAAGTCATATATATTATTTCCACTTAAAAAGTAAGGGAAATTTATTATGGATCTCACTATATTTGTGTTGTATACTCTTTCTGGCTATTTTTTGATATGAAATAACTATTAAACTCATCTTGTTACAAGTAAAAAAAAAAAAGCATTTCTAACAAAGGGCAACTCCATGATAAAGGTTTGATTCAGCAGGACAATATGAAAACTATAATTGTGCATATATCTAGTAATAGACTCAAAATATATAAAGTAAAATTTGACAGAACTTTAAGGAAAAACTAACAAATCTGCCTTCATAGTGGGAGATTTTCAACATACCTCACTCTGTAATTGATAAATGGGCAGCAACAACAATAAACCCATAAGGATAGAGAAAATTTCAATTCCAATAACCTTCATTCCCTCACCCTACTTCAACAACTCACCCCATTGTCACTCTGAATCTTGTCATCACATTGAACCATCCCCTCCTGAAATCTTAAACTCCAATGCTACAATTTCTATCATTCCAGTTTTTAACCCCAATACATTTCCTGAATGTCACCAAGGCATCCTGAACCTCAGCTGCGTGTGCTCCCAATCTGCCCTGTTTTGTCTTCACCTTCTCCCTTTTCTCTCTAGACTTCCTGATCCATCGGCGGTCACTCTCTTGCCTCCTTGTCCCACCCTGGAGAAATTACCTATCACAAATTCGTGCTCCCTAAACTCATCTGGGCCTTCAGAACTGTGTCTCTAACCTCCTATTTCTATTTCCACCAAAAGCTATTTCAAAATGTATACTCTCTCCTCAAACATAATATTCTATCTTCCCATCCTCATTCTCAGCAGAAGACCTTGCCTCCTACTTAAGTGAAACTTTGAGGAAAAAAAAAATCACTAAAACCACTGGGCAGGAATTCCCTCAATCATGTCCCTTACTAACCCACAAATTTATTGACATCAACACCCATGTCTCTCTTCCTGTTGAAAACAAATTCCTATGACTTTAACCCTGATCCCCAGTCTTATTTTGATACCTCTCCTGTATACTCACATGGAGCTCTGTGGATACTATCACAGGATTTATCACACTGTACTTATCTTCTCTCCTACTACATTTAAAGATCTTCAAGGCTCAGCCTCTTACTAGATAGCTTACCTTAGCAAAGTTACATAACTTTTCCAAGCCTCAGTTGTCTCATCTCTAAAATGGGAATATCATTTTCCATAAATCCTGGCTCTAGTCACGTGACTCTGGGTAATTATTTGACTTCTCTGTGCCTCAGCTTCCTCATCTCTAAAATGGGGATAAAAGTGTATACCACATAAGGCTGGCAAGAGGTTCATGTGAGTTAAAACCACTTCTTATCTGGTGTGTGTTTTACACTCACTGCACATTTCAGTTTGGCCTAGCCACATTCCCAGTGCTCACTTAGTCAAATGAAGCTAGTGGCTACTATACTGGTAGCACAAGTATAGAAAATAGTAGGTGCTCATTAATTTCTTTTAGAATATCGATGTAAGAAAAGAACTTTCAGACCCTCAGAACTGGGAAAAAAACACTTTACATAGTCTAACATTTCTTTCTCTACATTTTAACATCTCTGAAAACAGAACTAATCCTAAAATCCATATCATGTGATAGTTTTAATGGCAGCATTCTACTGTAACGGTTCATAACATAATGATGCATCTTAACACTGATGGCATCTTAGAGATGATGAAATACTGTGTATATAAAGTATACTACTGCCTGGCATATAAGCCTCATATAAGTTAATTATATGAGGCTTATAGTTAACTTATTCTTACTCATATTTGTATTTCCAATACTAGTTCAATGCCTTTCATATTATGTGGTTAATAAATGTTCATTGAGTGAATTTCTACAGGATGTAGCCTCAAACTTTGTACATCTAAAGCCAAATATATTATATTCCTTCCAAAACTACCTCCTTTTCACAAATTTCCTTTTATGGTCAAAGGTACCATCATTCTGAGTCATGCTGCCTTAAAAACTTGGATCTTTATCTCTTGACCCTTCCCTTAATCCAATATAGGTACCAAGTCAATTCTTCCTTTACAATTTCCCCTAAAATTTGTCCTTTCAATTTTTCATTCCCCTGAGTCTAGGATAGTGATTCTCAAACTTTTTGGTCTTAGGACTCTTTACATTCTTAAAACTTAGAGGACCCCGAAGAGCTTTTGTTTATCTGGTTTATATCTGTTGATATTTACCATATTAGAAACTAAAACTCGGAAATTTTTAAATGTTTACTAACTCATTTAAAAAATAAGCCCATCATATGCTAACAATAAATGAAATATTTTATGAAAAATAACTATATTTTCCCAAAAAAATGACTTAGAGTGACACAGTTTTACATTTCTACAAATTTCTTTAATGTTTCTGACTTAATAGAATACAGCTGGATTCTCTGCTTCTGCATTAAATCTGTTACAATATGTTGTTCTGATTGAAGTACATGAAGAAAAGCCAGCCTCACACAGATATGTAGTTGGAGAAGAAAGTAATATTTTAATAGCCTTTTCAGAAAATTGTGGATATTAGTCTTTGATACTTCACTAAAACTTGGTAAGTGATAGTCTCTTAGGGAACAGCTGCAATGTGGAATCTGAAATCTTATCAATGAACTCTCTTTGTACTCTGTTCCATTAAAATTCATTGATATATCTTGCACTTTGGATAGCTCTTTTACCCATGCATAATTTCATAATATCATACTTGATAATTTGGAAATTAGTTATACCAAGTTTCCAAATATTGACACATTTCATTATACAATATCTAAAAATCACATTCATTAATATTGCTACCATCCTCATCAGGAAAGTCTTTAAGTATTGGGAAGCTGTCAAGTTCACAGTGGCAGATACAAATTTTCCAAACTTGTAATTTTCGCTTAAAAGCTCAAATTTTATCACTGGCAAAAAATAGTGCCACTTGTTTTCTTTGAAATGACCAGCTCACTTTGTTCATTTTCAAGAAAACATCTGCCAAATACCCAAGTCTGAATAACCACAGTTTATATGTCAGTCACTCTTTGAAGTAAAAATGGTATTCTGTGAAAAAAGCAGCTGGTTTAGCTCACAACTCAATCACACAAGTGCTTTTCCTCAGGACAACTGTTGTACTTTAGTATGCAGAAGGGATTTATTTGTACTTCCCATTTCATCAAACATAATATTAAAGATGTGTCTCACAGGTTGAAGTTTAATATAATTAATGAAGTAATTTTTACTGCTTCATTTGGGACATTATTAAGTGAAACTAGCATTTTTGTTTTTTACTGCAGTGAAGAACACAACGACCACTAGTACAGTCTGGTCCCACTGACCTGATTTGTGCTAAGGCGCCAGCAGTTTTATCCACCATCAGTGCAAATGTCAACACAGTGAAAATAGCTAATAACATCTTGATATTGCTATAAAGATAACTTGAACCACTGAGACCTCCTGAAAGGTTCTCAGGGAGCCTCAAGGGGTCCACAGAGCATATCTGAGAACTGCTAGTTTAGGATGTCATCATCATGTTAGTCTCCTAACTAGTCTTCCTGACTCTAGCCTCCATCCTAATTCATAATGTTTGGCACTACTAGATACAACTTCCTACAGTGTTGCTTTCAACATGTTCTGCCCCAAGTTTTTCAGTGATTTCCCCACTGGATATAGGATAAAGTTCAAATTCCTTACCATCACATTTAAAGACCTCAACAATTTTTCCTCACCCAACTTTTTCAGCCTTATCACCCACCACTGCCTGACACCAATTGTAATTAAGTCAGTCTGATCTATTTAAGGTCTCCTGAAATACAATTTACACAGTTCACAACTTCGCTTGAAATATTCCTGTCATATCAAACATCAAATCTCAAATCCTACTCAACCTTCACGGCCTAGCTCAATGCCTACATACTTTATGATGCTTTTTCTAATCACTCTGGTTTACAGTGTTCTTTCCTTCCTGGAAATATCACAGCAATTATTATCCTCATGTTAACATATACTGTCTTTGATAATTTAACTTATGCGTTGTTATTTAACTTTATCTGCTTCCCTTAGTCCCCCAACTGGATTATAAACCCCTGGAATATGGAAACTCTCTGCTAAACTTTGAATCTTCTACATTGCCTCGATCAATGCAATGAAGACAGTCAGTTTTTTAAAAATGAAATCAATGGATGAATTCCCTATCCAGAAGCAAGAGGAATTCGGTTAGATGAATGGTTCACATGGTCTGTGAACTACTGATGGTCCTGAAAGTCTTCCATGTGGACAGTAGATTGATTTCTTAGAGTTATTAATGTTTTCAATGGGAATAATTATGCTATTTAATCAAAATCAGTCCATTGGCATCTCATGAAAAGTAATCCTCTCCTCATTAATTCTGATGAGGTTTTCGCAGTGTTAATCAAGAAACTGTACAATAAGTGACCCAAAGGACCCTGCTGAAGTGGTTTAAAAGGGGAAAGATGGCAATCATTGCTCTATATCAGCAAATAGACTCCAATGTGAACTCAATTCTATCTGTTACAATTATTTCCTTAAAAAAGATATAAAGCAAATGCATTAAAAATTTTATTTGTTAATCTGAGAGACAGGTGTAAAGATATTTGTTATGTTACTCTTTATACTTTTCTATGTGTTTCATATGTTTTAAAATAAGTAAGGAAAGTTGTGTGGCACTTTGAAGCACATATAGTGCATCGATATACAAGCACATACCATTTGATCAATGCATGATGCTGTCCAATTTTTACTTACCAGTGCATCGTCTTGCAATGAAGCAAAAAAGAAGCCATAGAGCAAGTTAATTTGCTCCTTGTGATCAATGAAGTCAAACATTGCAACCAGCCAACGATAAAAAAGTACCTATTGAGAGACAAAATGCTTATCTTTAGAGAAATATAACTTGCAGAGGAAGGAGCTTAATTCCCCCCCTCAGGGCTGTTTTAGAAGCCTCTAGCACAAAGAAGGATAATAGATTTTATCTCTCAGTAAAAATTTCTGTTTGAACAGACTCCTTGCATCAAGCTACATTGTTCCAAAACTACAGGCTTTGCACAAAAGGCCACTGCCATTACTCCATAAGTGGCTCTTCCTTGCCAGCCCTTAAGTGGTTCTGAAGGACTTATCATCAAAGGGTTTAAAAAGATTACCTTGGTGCTACCAGAACACTTGCCAACACAAAGCCAAGAGACCGCCTTAACCACAGAATCTTCTGATATTAGAGTTGCTGGAATCATACACTTGAATATCCGAGTGTTTACAGCACTCCCTGGAAAGCAGACAAACTCTAAATCAAACTACATTTTAGGATCTTGACTGTTTCCTTACTATTATTAACTCTTGGTCCTAAAAATTTCACTTCACATTGAAGGCAATAAAATAATATTCAATATCTCTTATCATCATTACAAAACATAGTTTGAAACAAAAATGTACCTTTAACTTTTAATATAAACTATAAAGCAAATTCTTTGGTTCTAATATTTTTATCTAACAAGGGAGGATGAGTACAGGATTTCTTCTTGGCATGATGAAAATGTTTGGAAATTAGATAGTGGTGATGGTTGCACAACTCTATGAATATGCTAAAAAAAATTTTTTAAAAACCCTGAATTGTATGCTTCAAAAGGGTGAATTTTATGGTACGTGAATTACACCTCAAAAAGTCTTTTACTCCTAGGAAAATTTCAAGGACTTTTTAAAATGGCATAATAGATTCTGATTTATTTAAAGCTACTCTAAGATATCTTGCATGAGCTCCTATGTTTAAGAATAAATAGATATATTTCTAGTCTCCATCCCCCCCAAAAAAGTGGGAAGGATAGCAGAATGAAACAACTATACTATTAGCTGGTAGTAATATCATTCTATATTGGTCCAATCTTTCCATCATACTCTCTTGGCTTCTATGCTATCCTCCCATCTGCTAATAGAAGTGATTTTGCGAGTAGTTTTGTGTATACCCTATATCAACTTCTGCTTATTAAGGCTTCAATAATTAAATATACATGTATATCATCAATTTCTTTTTGTATTTAAACATTATTTTATTTGCATTATACAGTGGTGATCACAACCATTCACTGAAAAAACAGTGTTCTCAACTTCTCATGCAAGTAGAAGCCTCAACAATATCTTGGATACATGTGTCTTTAACCACTGTTTTACAGGTATTATAGCGTGCTAATCACATCCATTCAGTATAACACTGTTCTCAACTTCTCCCACAAGTAGCATTCTTAGAAACATACAGGTCTTTAAACGCTGTCTTACATGCATTATAGCATGGTTATCACATCCATTCACCAAGATAACACTGTTCTTAACTTCGCCTGCAAGCAGCATTCTCAGAAACATCTTATACATCTTTTCTTTTCCTACTAGTGTAGACCTCTTATTTTTTTTAATAAAAATTGTATATATTTAAGATGCACAACATGATGATACGATATAATCAGCCCTCCATATCCATAGGTTCTGCACCTGTGGATTCAACCAACCACAGAGAGAAAATATTTGTTTAAAAAAAGAAAAATTCCAGAAAGTTCCAAAAAGCAAAACTTGAATTAGCCACACAAGACAACTATTTACATGGCATTTACATTGTATTTACAACTATTTACATAGTGTTTACATTTTATTAGGTATTATAAGTAATCTAGAGATGATTTAAAGTATACAGGAGGATGTGTGTAGGTTATATGCAAATATTACGCCATTTTATCAAGGGATTTGAGCATCCTAGGATTTTGGTATCCGCAGGGGGTCCTGGAACCAACACCCGGCAGATACTATATACCTATATATAATAAAATGACTACTACAGTCAAGCTAATTAACATTTTATCTCCTCACATAGTTACCATTCTTTGTGTGTGGTAAGAGCACATGAAATCTATTCGCTTGCAAATTTCCAGTATTCTATACAATATTACTAACTATACTCATCATGTTGTACATCAGATCTCTAGATTTATATATCCTACATAACTTCAACAATATATCTCATCAATTCCTACCCCATCATTCTGTGGAGAAGAAAGGAAGCAGTGATGGCAGGTAATGAATCACAAGAATAAAAATCTCTGCTTTCCAGTCTCGTGGTATCTTGTTTTTACTCCTCTCTTCTCCCCTACTCCCATCCCCCAACCCTTGTAAAGTTTACAACAGTCTGACCGCTAACACTTTACACATGCACCAAATTCAAAGGGAGAAATCAATAAAGACTCTATTCTTACTTCCCAGTGACTTTTCAATTACTAAAGAGTCCAAAGTCCCTTTGTACCTAATTATGACATTTCTAGCACACCTGCCCCTCAATATGTATTTCAACTTAGCAAAAGAGTTACATATAAAGATCTGGTAGTGATGGTGGATATCACAGAAATAACTAAAAGGAGAAAAGCAATTAATGAGGCTACATTTAATGTCACCAAATTCCAGCTTAACAGAAAAACGAAATTAGACTAGAAAGCCAGAGATTATTTTTTAAATTGTTACATACAAGTTTCTAAGTCTGAGGCATGCATTTTGAAACATGCATGCATTTGCAACAAGACCCGGCAAACATCACGAAAACCTTCTAAACGTTAATTTCTGAGATATCAAAAAAGAAAAGAGAAATTCCAAAATAGAAAACATCTGTACATTCTATACATGTTTTAAGGGGAGAAGGGATAGATAGAATTGTTCTCAATAGACACTAATCAGTTAAATATGAATTCCTAGAAATTTGTCAAAACCAATCTGAAACCACTTAGAAGAAGACCAATTTTATTAGGTCAAATTTAACTTTCTAGGAAAACAAAGAGAACTAATCAGGTAAAAATAGAGAACTAGGGACTTCCCTGGTGGCACAGTGGTTAAGAACCCACCTGCCAATGCAGGGGACACAGGTTTGAGCCCCGGTCCGGGAAGATCCCACATGCCGTGGAGCAACGAAGCCCATGCGCCACAACTACTGAGCCTGTGCTCTAGAGCCCGTGAGCCACAACTACTGAGCCCGCGTGCCACAACTATTGAAGCCCATGCACCTAGAGCCCGTGCTCTGCAACAAGAGAAGCCACTGCAATGAGAAGCCCGCGCACCGCAACGAAGAGTAGCCCCCACTCGCCACAACTAGAGAAAAGCCTGCGCGCAGCAACAAAGACCCAACGCAGACAAAAATAAATAAATAAAAATTTTTAAAAATATAGAGAACTAAAATTCCTGGAAGTCATATACTGAATTCGGCTAGTAATGTGCTGTCTCTCTCTCTCAGACACACACACACACACACACACACACCTGCAAACATGATAGGGTATGCACAAAGGAACCCAATATGCAAGGGCTAGAAAATGGTATATAAAGTATTCAATTTTGATAGTTGTCTTAATTTAAAAAAAAAAGGAGAAAACCCAGTAGCAGTGTGGTGCAGCATAAACACTAGAAGGGGAGTTAGGAGATCTGAGTTCCCCAGTTCTAGCTCTGAGATTAAGCAAGTCTCTTTAACCACTCTGGGCTTCAGCTTCCTCACCTTTAAAATGAGAATGTTCAAGGGCTAAAATACTCTCTAAGTCTCAATTTGGGTGAGGGTAGGTTAAAAGGTTCTTCTCGAGTAAAAAGAATAACGGACAGATATGATTTCTTTCTAAGACTCTCCCCCCACTGCCATTACAAATGAACTTAGAACAGAAAAGGAAGCACTGGCACAAAAGAAAAAACATCTTGACTATTAAGGCCACAGACACTGGAATGGAGACAGTATCAACAGGGACTTGCCATAGATAAGTGAACCTAAAGGCAATAAAATAGACCAAGTGATCTCTTAATGTGCCTTCCAGCAACACTATTTAAATTATTATCTATCCTTGTTAAGAGAAATACTAAAAATGGCTCCCATGTATTTGGTGACAAGAATCCATTTTATTTGTAAAGATATGTGATAACTAGCCATTTTCAGCATATGCACATAGAAACTTTTGGTTCATAAGGTAGTCTGAACACAAGAAAGGCCCATTTTATTGATATAATCTTATCAGATTGGTTTTATGAAGAGAATAGGAAAAATATATAGTTCTTTAACTGCAGCTGATTCCAATCAACAATCTAATTCAAAGTCTGAAAGGCAAAACAAATAGCAAACTGAAAAATTTATCCCCTTGACATACCAAATTTGCCACTGAGGGCCACATTTAATAGAATGTCGATTCCTTCTGGAGCTAACCCATTCTTCCACGCCACATTTTCCACAGTTTTCAAGTGTTTCTCCAAGGTTTTATCTTTACTCTGTGAAGTTTCAACGGGACCTGGAAGAGGAACAATATTAAATAGTGAGGACTTTAAAACTCTCTCACTCCTCAGCCTCAACAGTTACAATTAGGATTCTTCAAAGGAATAGCTTTACGTAAAAGATGTCTTCCTAAAAACCCTTCAAAGCCTTTAAAACCCTAGAACACTTCACAGCAAAGCAGGAAAACTGAATCCTTCCCTGGCTTCTCTGCTCTAAACTAACTAAAAGCACTGAACTTAGACTAAGCTGTTGCAAAAACTAGGGCAGTGGTTCCCAAACTTTGCTGCACGTTGGAATCACCTAAGGAGCCGTTAAACAATCCCAATGCCCAGCTTGTATCCCATACCAATAAAATCAGAAAGTCTAAGAGTGGATGCCAGGTACCAGTGGGTTTTAAAGATTCTTGGGAAATCCCAATGTGCAACAGTTTGGAAACCACTCTGCCAGGAACATGCTTTGTTGCTATATCCCTAGTACCTAGCATACTGATATGTAGTAAGTGCTCAATAAATGTCCATTAAATAAACAAAAATCACGAATGAGCAAAAATATGCTTTCCTTTAAAAATCCTTAAGAAAAAAAGTCTGAATATTTTTACAGGAATAGGACTTAACATAAGGAAAACAATCTGTCTTACCTTTCTCAAAGTATGTCAGTGCTATTTGCAGAGCGCCTTCTGCTTGATCATCAGCATGTTCATAATCTTCCACTGGATTGTTTTGTCCATGTTTCGAGATGCTCTTTGAGTCACTTAGGTCCTCTTTCACTTTCCAGGCCGAGAGTCTAGTCTGATAGCTATTACTACCTTGTGAAGTCCTCTTTTGTGCCTGAGAGTTCTTAACTTTCCTTTGAGGTGACATTACTGCACGTGTTCTATACAGAAACAAGTGTCAAGTTACCATTAACCAGCCAAACTGTCCCTCCCTTTTTACTCCACAAAGACAGGGATCACACATGCCGGTATTCCCACATTTAGTACAGAGGACCTAGCATACAGGTACACAATAAAAAAACTGACAGCAATCCAGGCAACAAAATCTATAGGTTAACTTTCTCAAAAAGCCCTTGACCTAAATAGGAACAGAAACAACTCTCCAAGGTAACATTCACTAGCTGGCCTTGTGAGGGGAAAAAAACAGTAAGAGTACAGGCAACATAACAAATTCTCTTAAAAGGGCTATATCACATAAGTGAGTCCAAAACTAATCCATCTCATGAACTCAATGTTACTTTCTCCACTCCTATTTTTCTCCACCCTGCCTTGATTTTGCTTTTAAACTTTAATGTTGCCTGCTTTGTCAGTGCTAAGTTAAAGACAAACTGGTGGCCAAACCAAGGATTCTCAGAACAGAAACATGCCCCGATAATTCACTTATTCAATAAATAATTACTGAGCATCATCTACAATATATGCCATGCACAATTCTACTCACCGGGGATAAAATAACAAAACAGTCAAGGTCTGTGCTCTCATGAAACTTATGGGGGTGGAGTGAAGAGGAGTTGTGAGAGTCAATAAATAAGTAAATAACTAATAGTGAACATAATATACAGTGATGTCATAGAAGAGAGGTGGGGGTGAGAAGCTACTTTGGAATAAGTGTTCAGAGAACGCCTCTCTGATGTGACCTTTAAGCTGAGATTTGAATGCCAGGAGGAACCAACCATGTTAAGAGCTGGTGGAAGAGTATTTCATGGAGAGGAAAGAACAAGACATGCTAAGACCTTAAAGCAAGAGCTCTGTGTGTTAAAGAAACAGCAACAACACCGGGAAGAGGCGAGGGTCGGTGGGGTAGTGGCATGAAAGAGGTACAGAGTAGTGGGAGACGAAGTCAAAAAGGCAGACAGGGACTGCTATATTGGGGTTGTAAGCCAGAACAAGGAATTTGGTTTTTAAGTGTCATAGGCCACTATGGGGGAAGGGAAGACTGTTACAGAGAGGAGTGATACCATCTGATTTATGTTTTAAGATCATTTTAGCTGCAGTGCGGAAAACAGAATGTTAGGGGTGCAGGAGTGGAAACAGACAATTAAAAGGGTCTAGCAAAAGTCCAGAAGAGATATGACTGCAATCTGAACCTGGCCTAAGGTGTAAATGGTAGGAGAGGTAGAAAATGATTGTATTCGTGAAATGTTTTGGAAGGAGACTGGGCAAGGCCGTAATAAAGGAATTGGATGTAGGGAAAAAGAAAGAGAGGAAGCCAGAATGACTTCTAAGTTTTGGGCTTCAAATAGGAAAAACTAAGGGAATGGTCGTAATGACAATCAACCCCACCTCCCTAGAACAGATGAGGCTGGAGCAGAAGAGCAATATGTATGTCTAACCCACCAAGAAGTTCCAGGTTCCGAGTTGTTTCCTCGGGTCCTACGAAAGAAGGGCGGGCGAGCAGCTTCTGGCCCTTTCCAGTGGAACCGTCCCATCACTCCCCAAGGACCCCCTTTCACAGCCTGCCCCAGCAAGGAGCGAACTTGGCCACGACAACTGACCCACTGGGCAGATTCCCGGTCTGGGGAAAAACCCGATACCTTGTAGGACAGTCTTGCTCAGAAGTCAGGAGATTGATTCCCTTCGGCCTCGGGGCTCCCACTTTGCCCGGTGTTTAAAAGCACCTCACCTAAAATACTCCTCAGTCCCAAAGCCTCTGGAGTCCAAACGTCACCTCCCGGATTCGAATGAGCGGGCTCCGCCCCGCGCATGCGCTTCCGCGGCGACACAAGGGGCTTCAGGGCGGAGCCACGCGCTCTGCTGAAGCCTGATTGGTTGGGTCACAGCTCAATGGCGCGAAGCGGCGCGCGCGCCCACGCTGACGCAAACGCAATTCCGCAGAGCCGCCGGCCACACCCGCCAGGCCCGGGGACGCCCGGCTAGCGGGCAGTTGCTGCTGAAATCAGCCCATTGGCTGATGTTCCCACTGTTCTAATATTGTTCCCATTCGTCACTGTGCCTAAAACGGAACAATTAGTGTCTCGGTTCTTGAGTTTAACAAGACCAATTACAGTGATCCATTTGCTCAGATTGACCCCAAAGGTCGGGACTTTGAATCTGTAGGAAAATATGAAACTGCAAACTTCTCAATAAAGGCTGCTTCTCCCATGTTGGGCAAGAGAATTAGGTTAAAGGGTCTGACACCTCTGAAGCTGTCGCTAGGAGGTGGGAGGAAAGGACAGCGGCTGAATTTGCCCTCCTTTTACCGAGGATGGGCACGCATACCTTCTAGAGTATGCTGGAAACGTATGTCCTGAGCCAGATGTGGCATCTTGTAGGTAGCCGGCCAGTCAACAAGTAAAGATTCCTAACTTTGAGGAATCGATGGACCTTAAAGAAACTGGCTAAAACAGCAGCAAGGGCTTAGTCTGAGACCTGAACTTAGTCCCTAGTTTAGTCTCTTACTAGAGTAGGAACTGGAGAGGAAAGATAAAAATTTAATGACTCTCACTGATTTTTTTGAGGCCAAAATATACCCATAAACTATAGGCAAAAGTGTGGGAGGAAACTTTGCAATCTTGGGGAGAGATGAAGAATCAGACTAAGTTGATGTATTTGGGAAAGACTACAGCAAAAAATGATTATTTACCACATCTTACATTGTTTTCAGAGTACTTTCAAGAAATCATATTTAATCATGCATGAGAACTGAGTGTTCAGCATTTTCTATGATAGCTGATCTTCCTTATCTAGTAAAACTGAAAATTTCTCGAGTCATTTTTTCATAATCATTTCATACTCAAATGTAAATTGAAAGAATTTTAAGCCTTCAATCCCCTTATTTTTGTAAATGAAATTGGGGCCCTGAGTGGTAAAATAACTTGCCTAATGTGACAAGTCTGTGGCACGGGAATTTGTGCCAGTTTGTGGATGCATATATAGTGAGAGACACTGGTTCATCTTTATTTAATATACCTGCAATTATTTCTGAAATCATTCTTCTACCTTCCCTTGGCATCACCTAATAAAGCAGAACTCCCCAAACCTGGGAACTGTATTGAGATCTAATTTTGTGGCTTTCTGTCTTATGTGCTGACATCACAGAAGTGTGAGGAAACTTAAATGAGATTGGAAAGTTAGTAACCTCATTAGTATATTAAGTTATTGTACTCCCCCTTCTCTTTATCCTCCTCCCTCATCCACTCAAAAATAAGACAACCTGAATCCCATGACATGACCCTTTCTTTCCAGATTTTCATTATTTGTCGAGACCACTTCCTCCAAACTTCAAAAATTTTTATTTTGAAAGAATGAGAGAAATAAGACAGAGAGGTATCAATCAACAAGAACAATGATATCGAAGAAAATACAATAATTTGTACTCCCCCCACACACAACACTCCCACCCCTTTTCCCATCCCTGGCACAATAATATTAAAACCATCAAAGCACATCTAACAAGGAGAAGCAGCAGTACGTAATGAAGAAAGCAAATTTTCATACTGCTCAATCCAACTAGCCTATATCAAATGTCCTTCCCCCAGCTAAACTCCACTCACTGGAATGATAAAGAGGTGTAGAGGAGACAGCTGTGGGGGTAACTTGGCTCTCTGCTTACACTAGCAAAGCTCAATGAAAATTCAATAGGAATAGTTAATCTGTTTGGCAGCGAAACACTGGATACGGCTCCTCTGTCAAATTTCAGATGATTTAAAAGAACAGCTAGTTTGAGATTCACAGACTTCTAACGGGACTAATCCTCGCTCCCTCAACCGCAACAGTGGAGCAGCTGCCAAATCCTGGTTAGCTGCTGAGAATAGTGGAAGTGAGGCAGCTTTTGGCTTAAGAAAATCCAAAAAAGATGTCCGATATAAAGTTTACTGTTTCAGTTTCCAAGTGTGAGTAAAGGAGCTTAGTAGGTTGGGCTCCGACAAAGGCAAGGTGAAACTTCCAATTTTATCACTTGAAGAATTAGATTATCTATTGACTGCACATTTCCCTTATTTTAATTAAACTCAGTATGGAGTATTTACAATGTAAACAACTGTTAAAGTAGAAGTTAATTCATTTTACGTGTAACTCAGTGTCTCAAATTGAAGGAAATTTTTCCTAAAGTGGTAGGTTTAAGTTTTCAGCTTAATCTAGTGAGGGATTCCCCCATCCCATGGGAATACATAGTTTGTTTTATACCAAGAAGTAAGTAGGATTCTCTTTATAGGAGATTTATTTTATTCTGCCTTCACCAGAATCAGTCTATGAAGGGAAGGATATCTATGCAGGATTAGTTCAAGATCAGAGCCTTCTCCTTCGCACGTGTGTGCAAACACGCAAACACACACACACAGTAACATTTTCCCACACTTAATCTCACAGTCACATGCTTGCTGGAGTCCATCTCACAAATACACTTCAATAGTTAGCCATATACATGTACATGCAGCAAGATGTGAGAGTTGCCCCAGAGTGATTAAAGGTGGTGCACATACATCTATGTGGGGAGGTCATTTTAGGGTATAGGTGTACACAAGCCAATAGGGCCATTAACTTGCAGGTTATATTTGTCCCTTTTCCCCCAAGATAAATAAATCAAATGAAAAACACACACTGACATCTTCCTGGGTGTCATGGAGGCAACTGCCTGGAAGGTCCACTTTCTTGCACTTCCGCTTTCCTACGACAATTTCATTTTGCCCTGAGGGGCCTTCTCATATAAGGACGGCTGCTCCTCGGTATTTCCCGCATTGCCGGTACTCCCCGCATTCCCTGGCAGCGAGGATTTCTTCTCAGAGGACCGGTCTTCGGGCTTTCGGGCAATCAGTAGGCGGCAGGTAAGCAGGATGCCGAACACCAGGGCATGGGCGTAGCGTTTGAGAGGATCACCGACTAGCTGGTGGAAGAAGAGCACAGCCAACACCAGCAAGAGTAGGAAGAAGTTGGCCACATCTTTGGGACGCCCAGGCACAAGGGTCATGACAATGCCACAGGCCACCTCAAGAGCACCAATGCTTTTGCGGAGGAGAATGGAATTGATCCCCATTTTCTTCAGCAGAGGGAGGGCTCGGACATAGCTCTTGTAAGCACGTTTCTAGAGTGGAATACCATAAGGAAATCGCTGCATTAACCATGATTTTAACAGAATGAAGAAAACACAAGCAAGGTCCTTCTTCCCCACCATTCCCTTTCCACACCAGACATGGGTGTCATATTCTTTTTTACTGTGCCCCCTAAATAAAAGCCTTGTAATTAAGGAAAAAAGCAAGCAATCTGCTGAGATCCCTGTGATTTAAACCTTAGTCACAGCACCAAAGGTAAGAGAATTTGGCTTTATAGTTTAAAAAAAAAATTTGGGGGGGGGGGGCACGCCATGTGGGCGGGATGCGGGATCTTAGTTCCCCAATCAGGGATCAAACCCATGGCCCCTGCAGTGGAAGCACCTTTTATTAAAAAAAAATTTTTCTGATTATAAATCATAAACAACATTAAGAATTTAAAAGAAAATTCACTGGGCCCATAAAAACTGGTGCTGATTAGCCATATCCACATTTTCTAGTGCCTACATTGTCCAAACCCAGATGCATATGAATACCAACAAAAATGAGACAAGGCAGTAAAGCCTCACTAATTTGGACTTCCCTAATTTGGAATCTGTGTTAATTCAAAAAAGAGCTGAGTTGGAGTTTACATTTGTGGTATCTGTAAAAATAAAAAAAGTGTGTGCTAAGCAAACAGAAAAATTTTAATGTATGCAAATGTTAGCCCCTTATATATCTTTAAAATATAGTAAGACAAAAATCGTTCTTATGGTCATTGAGATAAATCCCTAGGATTTTACAAGACACTACTTTGATTAGCCTAGTTCAAGTTCATTAATTTTAATTCAATAAACATTTACTGAATACCTATTATGGATTATGTGATGGAGATATAGAGATGAATATGATAGGGTCAAGAAGCTCTCAGTGTAGTGGGGGGAAACAGATGCATAAACAACATTATAAAGCAGCATGGTTAGTGGTATATAAGAGAGTACTGTATAAGATCTAATTGTAGCCCAAAGGCAGATATCATGGAACAGAGAAGGGAGGCACTGGATATACTACAAAGTAATAGAATTATACTGACCTTAGAGTAATAGATAATCATATTTTTCACTATTCAGATTGACCCAATCCTCCTTTTGTAGTAAAGTGATGAGATTTTATCAAGTGTCTTTCTGGTTTTGCCCACTACTTTGTTTTCATGAAGTATCCATTAATTCATTCAATATTTATTAAGTGCCTCCTGTGCTAGGCATTGTACTCAGTACTCCAGATACAGACATCAATCATTCAAAAGCCCTGCCTTCCTGAAGTTTGAGTTTATGAGAAGAAAAGTTATGGAAGTACATAAGTGCAATAAAGTGTTATGGGTGCTGAAATAAACTATGTAGTAGGTACAGTGGAGGCACACCAGAGTGGTCAAATCTCCCTAGATGGGGACTGAGAAAAGCTAGAGTAGAATCTTAAAAGAAGAGCAGATGTTTGCAAGATCAATAAGGGAAGGGCATCGAGGGCAGAGGAAGCTGGATGAGCAAAGGCCCTGAAGCACAAAATAGACTGGCGCGTGTTTCGAACACTGCCCCAGCTCAGCATAGGTTGGGGGAGGAAGGGGGAAAGGGTGAGACATGAGACAGAGAAGACAGATATGAATCAGATCATGGAGTGTTACGTTGTGGAGCTGGACTTTATCCTATAAGCCAGGGGAGCAACATAATCTGCTTTTAAGGAAGGTCCCTCTGGAAGTAGCATGGAGGATGGATTGGAAGGGGTATGCCTGGAAGCGAGGAGATCAGGTGAGAGAACTGGGCTAGAGTAATGACAGTAAGGATAGAGGGAAGGGGAGAGACTCAAGGATACTTTGAATGCACAATCAACAGGAATTGATGTCTCATTGGATGTGGACACTGAGGGAAACGGAGAAGTCAAGAATGCATCCAGAAGAAGAGGGGGATGGGGCAGGAAGGAATGAGGAACTCAATTTGGAGTTTTTTAGTTGAAGTATCTCTAAGACACCTAAGTGGAGATGTCTGGTAGGCAGCTCAATAATAGAGGTCTGGGGTAAAGATACAGAATTGACAGTTATCAGTATGCCCAGGTAGAATGTATACAGTGGGAAAATGTTTGACAGACATTTAAAAAATGGGAGGAGGAAGAGAATCCACAAAATAGACAGAAGCAAGTGTGGTCAGAAAAGTAGGAGGAAAACCAGGAGAGATGGGGTCATAGGGGCCAAAAATTTTAAGAAGAGAATAGTCAAAAGCACCAGATGCAAGACAAGTATTTCAAGAATCAGGCAGAAAGCCAACTTGACCTGTCAGGAGCATCTGGTGCTTAGAATAGTGTACACACACTCTAGTTTGGAACAAATGTTAAGTCATTTCTCTAGTGAATGCACCTTTATTTCATGGATTAATTATCATGAGTAGCACAAGATAGTCCTTTATGAGTACTGTTTCAAGACCAGTGGTTTAGTAAAAAAAAAAAAAAAGAATGGATTTGGATTCAAACAGGCTTGGCTTCAAATCCCATCTCTGTCATTTTCTAGTTGGTGTCCCTGGGCAAATTATTTGCCCTCTCTGAGCCTCATTTTCCTGAGCAGGGCTGGGACTAAGATGAAGTAAGCCTATGTCCCCTGAGTGCAAAATTTAAGAAGGCACCAAAACACTCATTGATTAAGGTAAATAATATCCACAACAAATAAAATATCACAACTTTAAATGGAGGCAGGATCTGATTCTGCACTTGCACAACACTGCCTCACACCTCTTCCTAATCCTAGCCCTGTCAGATCCTGTCTTTATTTACCTTTATTCACCTCTAGTCCCTAATCTGTTCCTGAGCATATAGTGAAACACAAAGTATCAGTCGTTCTTCCTCCCTCTTCCCATTTTAGGTTAAATCAGGGATTTTCAGAGAGAAATTAGGAGAGAGGTTGACCAGTAGGCAGAGTAAAACCCTGGGCTGAACTGAGCTAGACCCATGTGGAGCAGAGCTGAGCCGAGGATTAGGGCATCTGGTAGTTTCCTCTCACTATTAACCTAGATGCCACCTGCCCACTCTCTCTCCCTCAACACTCTGGTGATGGTAGCAGGGGGACATAAGGGAAAGAAATCTAGACCCAAGAGTTTTCCTTAACACTTTCAAGCTAGGACCTTTTTAAATTAGCAACACAAAGCTCCCCAAGAGGCAGTTCCTAAATCCTAAGTGTAACCTTCTGACATAATGAACACAGGAAGCAGGATGAGTTCCTTACAGTCAGTGCAGAGCCAAGATTTCCAGATGCTGACTGAATGCCTTCTGGAAACATTCCTTTTTTGCCTAGGGCTAACCACCCATCATTTAGGAATAGATTTTTATCTATACTATAGTGAAATCTGTAGGCCAAATTCCAGGTCTTTAAATCAAGTTCCTATGACTTCAGTGATCATTGTTCTCTCCATTTGCTCTAACTCCATATTACTTTTTCAGTTGTTTATCTAACCTCTTAAACTGCAGCTGTAGATATTTTTATGCAGCAGTTGCTTCTTTCTTTCCTTCTTTTCTCAAGAGGAAACTGCATGTGGATAAGCCATTTCATCAAATCTTTAGTTCAAAGCTGAGTAGGTACAGATAGCATCTATTCTCCACGACTCCTGATAGGGAAGTCATGTTTAACTTAGAGATGGGACTAAGCTTGGATGTGGTTTTGACAGTCTAGGAAGCCCTTTATTCTTTCTCCTGTGGAGTAGGATAGAGATATCAAGAGTATCCTGCTATTGCCAGCAGCAACAATACTTGGTCTGGGCCACCTCAATTCCAACAATAGAAGGGCCACGTGTCTTAAGTCTATAGTAATTAGATCTCTAACGACTTTAATTGCTCTGACAGTAAGAATAAAAGGAGTTGACTGAGTCACTCTCCCAAAAGGCTCTGGAAGTTCACTTTGTTATGTCTGTTTCTTTTTCATTGCCATGACCCAGACCCTGAAACCATAGTTTCCTTATAGGGGAAGGAAGCAGGAGACAGAAGGGTTTAGTCAAATGTTTCAAATCCCTTTAATCAAAGGCAGTCATCTAGCAATACCCTTGGGCTAAGATAAGCTAAATTCCAATTTTAGTTTTGCGCCTAAATTGCTTGCAGAAAATTACTAAGTATTTTATTACCTCAGTTTCCCCTTTTGTAAATTAAATGAGCATTTTGGAGATTTGGTCAAAGAATCATAACATCATAGCATCAACCAAGGGCCACACACACATATTTTATCATTAATGAACCACACAATTAGAAATCCATATGTTTGCAAGCCACAGTAATTATTTAAATGATAATAGCAATGATTCAAGCAGGTCCGTTTTTATCGTATGAGACGACATGATTCAGACATGAGTCAAAATCATATGGAGCCTTTCTTTAGTTATACCTTTTTTCTTTTTATCATTTATTCTTCACAACACCCCAGGGGCCATGATCTCATATTAATTACATTAAACTTGAGCAGCTCACAACTGGTTTACTTTAGTTCACTTATGCTAGTTAGGTAAAAGAAAAAAAATTTTGGCTAATATACTGTATAATTCCATTTATATAAAGTTCAAAAACAGATGAAACTAACTTATATTGTTGGAGTTGGGATTTACCCTTGGAGAGGTAGTAATCAGAAGGGGCCAGGAGGGAGGTGTCTGGGATGCTGGTCATGTTCTGCTTCTTGATATGGGTGCTGGTTACGCAGGGGGATTCTGAAAATTCCTCAAGCTGTATACACTTAGGCGCACATTTCAGTATGTATGTTATACTTCAATACAATTTACAGGGAAAAAACTATAAGAAAGCAAAAGAGGGCACTGACAAAAATATATTTTGGCTAAAAATCTCAGCCTGGTTGATATCTTAGATCATAAAGGCTACATAAGTGCTGCAAAATTTACTGTTTCAAGTATGATTTTCCTGAATCTCTGTAGGAAAAATAGCCATATGTGAATCATAGATCATTTCTTAAATGCAGTAATAAACCATCACATGTTTAATTGCCAAATATCCATGTGAATGAAAAACACCTTTTAAGCAGTTCTACCTTCCACTGTCATAAAATGCCCACCTAAAAAGGAAGGTGGCAAACCTGGTCCTACTAACCAAAGTGGATCCCTCCCAGATTGCATCTAAGGGGAGAAGGGTCTGACTTCCACTGTCAGTCAAAAGTCGCTCTGAAACAAGCACAGCTGTTGGCCATTGAGAGGCTATAAGCTCCCTGGCATAAATTTCAATGTAGTTAACTTAGGATGGCTAGCTGTGTGAACTAAGCAAAGTCATTTCACATCTCAGGGTCAGTTGCCTCTCTGAAGGAATAAACGTACTGTACCACCTCAGAGAACAGTCTAAGCACCAGTAAATTACTATCTTATTATTATTATCTTAGTATTATTACCTTATCATTCCAACTATTATGTAGTTGGAAAGCAATTAATAGTGTGATTGGAAGTATAAAAGATCACCTATGGACATTAAATAAACTGCCCAAACCTATCTGGAGTATTTTCCTAGGGCTACACAAACCCTGGGGAAATACTGGAGGGCATTTCACTATAAATAAGCAAATCATCCAAATCAACAACAAACCTTCCCTATAAGGGGATGCAAAGAAGTGGCAGAGACCTGCCCTGTCAGAGACTTTGCCCTCTCTTCCTCAGGGTCAAAATCCTTTGGCTTCAATGTGACAGGATTTGTGGTGTTTTCTTACTATTCCATTTGTGGCCCTTTGTGCTTATAGGATAGAACCACTGTTACAAAGAGCTGAACACCAAATTTAGAGCAAGTCAACCATTCATATGTTAAACTGCTTAGCATTTGTAAGTGCTGTCTCACAATTTCAAGTGAATTAATGAAGGCATTTAGTCAGGGGAGCGGTCAGTCGTGTTGAATTCACGTGGGATTTAGAGTACTCTATAATGACACTTGCTAAATTGGGAGGAGGTATGGAGTGACACATACCAAACAGGCTATTCAAGAGAGGCATCCGGAAATTCTGCATGGGATCCACTGTGTATTACCCAGCAGCAAGTGTGGAGTTTTCTATATTAGCTGACTGCATAGAGGTCTGTTCACCACGGCATAAGGAAATAGCATCTTGCTCTTTTACATGCCTGATTTCAATCCCTTAAACTGGCCATTCAAATTAGTCAGGAAACCATTGCATAAAATAGAATCAATTATCATCACCTCAACCCAGAGCATTTCTTGAACACCTACCATATTCATACACTGTACTAGATGCTTCCATATGTAATCTCAGTTAATATTTACAACAACTTCCTGTGGTAGGTTGTTATCCTCATTTTACAGATGAGGAAACTGAGACAGGCACTAAGAGTGTCAGGTCTTGAACCCAAACCTACATGACTCAAAGTCTGTACTCCTTCCACTAACCTTTCCTGGCTTCCCCAGGAGAGACAGGAAAGAAGTTCATAGTCATTTGTCTGTCTGGTTTTTAGCAGTGATTGTCCACGGAGGGGATAACACCTAAGCATAACACTAATGGCTTTAGAACAAGAAAAAATAGTTGACAGAAAAGCAAAAAAAAAAAAAAAAAAAACTCTAAATTTGAAAAATTGGTTTCGAAGTAAAATGAAACCCCAAAATATGGGATTGGGGCAGTTAAACTGGTACCAAAAAAGGAGAAAAAATGTGCCAGATATTTTCAAGAATCGGTTGTAAGTTCTGACATCCAAAAAAGCAGTTGTAACCATTAATGACTCCTCTACTGGGAATATTGAGTCACAGACTTGGTTTCTAATCTCTGCTTCAACAGCAGCTTACCCTAGGATCTTGGATAAGTCATTAAACTTGCTCTGTTTCAGTTTATCCATCAGTAAAATAAGCATAACTTTAAAAAATGAATCTACCTCACAGAGATGTTTTAAAGAACAAATAAACAACAAGAGCAACAACAACACCTTGAGATTTTATACAAAAAGCCACTGCAGTCAATACATGACTAACTCCATCAATGCAGAGGAATCACTCCTAAATGCAAAACAGAAAATCCCAGATAATCATCCCAGCTGATCTCTGGTTGGGCAAGAAATGGCTTCTGAGCTGCATCATCAAGAGCCAACCAGAGAAATCTGAAGGGTGGTGACAAGCTAAGACAATGCTACAATGACTCATTCATTCACCCAGCCACTCAACAAATATAAACTGAGCAACTTCTTTGTACTAGAACTGAATTGTCCCCACTCCCTATGGATTCAACAATAAAGCTGGGCCGGCCCAGGCACTATGCAGTGGGCCCTATGCCAGAAAGCCATCTCTAGCCTGGGGTCCAATGCTCAATGCAGGAGGGGACCCTGGAAAACGGCGGTCTGAAAATCCTCCTCAAGCTTCATGCTACTGTGAAGTTTACCTCCCAGCTAGATATAGTTCTTCCATTGCCTCCAGATGCCCCTGAGCACAGAAGCACGGAACTGTGTGTACACACACACACACACACACACACAATGGTTCTGTACTGCTGTATTAGATTATACCTATTTAAATATGTTCCTTTGTATGATATGGAATCTTCATATATTTCTTCTGCCTTTCATTAAACTGTAATAGCTCCACACCCTAGGAAGAAACCTACTGCAAACCCATTTGTGGCTGGTCCTCCTCATGAGCTCCTGCCAAGCTGATAGGAAGCTTCCCGGTGACTCCATCTTAGTTGGATTGCCTGCAAAACCTAACACTGTACTTAGGGTGCAGCTTGGGCGGCCTCTAAAGCAGCTGAGCAGGATATAGGGAGACAGGGAGTATACTGAAGAAGGGTACTATGTCCCTAAGGCAAGGGAAAGCTTAAATATACCCAAGGCACACACACACAAACATATAAATGTATGCATATATGAAAAGGAAAGAAAAGCAAGAGCATATGCATTTATTTATAATCTAACGCCAAACTACTGCTGCCAAGACAAAAATATAGTGGCAATTCCCCTCCACCCTTTCCCTCTGCCTTTGGTGGCTTCGCTACCCCACTTCCCCTCCCCTCCCCAATGCAGGCTGCCTTGGATACTCATTTTGACCTGATTTCAATTCCATCTGGTCAAATGTTCTGGGAGGAGGGAAAGGGGGAAGGAGAAACACATTAGGATTTGCAACTGGGGCTAGACCTTGGCCCCTGAGTCCCAGCCACCCTCCCCGACCCCAAGGTGATCCTGTGGTGAGAGAGACATGGGAAACACCAGCTCAAACCGTGAGACAGAAGCCAGAGCTGCCTGCAAACATTTCTGAGCATCTACAATTTGCCAGACTCCATCCACTTGCAGCTCACGTTGAGGGGCTCTGGAAGGCTCTGCAGTGAGCTCCAGGAGAGCTATTTATTCCTGTCAACTGTCAACGTGTGGGGCTATTCCTCCTTGCCTTAGCCCTAATGGGGAATCCCTCTTGCCTTTCTTCTCTCTCCCTCCTGTTCCTCCCCTAAGCTCTTTTCCTTCTTGACCTTGAGAACCCATTAATGGGCTCCCTCCCATTACTGGCAGCCTGGCAAAAGCAGAGAGAAGCAGGTTCTCTTCAGCTGGGGCGGGGAAATGAAGAGGCAAAGTGACAGGGGGAGAAGCGAGAGCGGAAGTGCTGGAAACATCCCCTGCCATCACCTCGTACTCCACAGCAATAGGAACAAGTCCTCTTCACACCCAACTGTGGAGAGCAGCCCAGCCCCCAGGTTGCAGAGGAGATGTTTTGGCCATTCACCTTCAGGTGATTCTAACTCTGCGGAGGGGAAAACCTGCAGAGGGCCTGGCCCTGGGCATCCACAGGAGACAAGGTGGGGATTAAGGACTATTTTGCAGGAGAGGAAAAGCAGACTTTGCAGATTTTGCAGATTAGCCCATATACAAAACAAAATAAAACAAAACATCCAGCTCTCCCTTGAGAGAAAGGGAAGAAGCAGGCTCTCCGTGACCTTTATTTGGGCCAAGACGGCTTTGTCTCGAGGATATAGACACACGCCCAGGCGGCTAGGGGAACACCATCGGCTCTCCGCCAGGGATGAGGAATACCTTCCCCGCCCCTAAAAACTGCTTGTTTCAGTAGCCCATTCGCCCTCAGCTATTTCCTCCTTGCCTTTTGTTCTTCCCCAAGATAAATAAACTCTCCAGCTTGCTAAACTCTTAGCTCCAAGGGAAGGAATCAGACTTGCAGACTGGCTGCCGGGACTTTGGGTGTGCTGGAAGGAGGGAAGGGCTCCTGCCAATGACAGGTGTTACGCAGGTCTCAGCCCTCCGGTTTACTTGGGGGTGGGGGTACTCACTGGGCAACCCCTCCCCCAACTGGCATTCAGTGGCTCCAAAACAGTTGCTCCCGGCATAGCCCGCAAATGAAATCGCTCTCGTCCAGCTGCTCCTTCCCAGCTGCAAAGTTGTTGGGGAGAAGGGGGGGTGCGGGGTGGGGGTAGGGGTGAAAGGGCTGGGACCGTGGACCGGGAAGGAAAGAAGGGGAGAGGTACTCGCCATCCCTTGGGGGTGCGCTCCTCATCACCCGTTTGCTTCACTTACCATCTCACTGTAGGCATCCTTGCTGAGCCTGGGGGTCAACTTGATAGTCCCCATGAAAACAAAGAAGAGTCCCAGGGCCACTGAGAGTGCCACGACGGTTACGGTTCTAGGGGATGCCATGGGGTCACCAAGGCAGGTCCCGACTAATACTGCTGCTTTGCGCACCCTGTCTGTCTAAGGCGCAGGCACTTAGCACAGAGAGAGCTAGAGGGACGCTGCGGAGGCAGCAGGCAGCTAGAATGACAAAGGGAGAAGAGGGAGCTCGAGGGAAAAATTGAGAGACCGAGATTCAACCTCTCTCACTACAACAATCGCTGGGTCCTAATGCCCTACGCTCTCTCCGCACTGGCCAAAAGCACAGTCTCGATGTTAAAGGAAGTCCTAAACTGAGGTGGAAACTTCAAGTCTTAAATGAGGGAAAAGGTAGGTTATGCTTCGAGTTCAGTCCCTGGGCTGCCTCTGCAATGAGGAATTAAGGAAGACCGTTCTATCACTTCGCACCAGGAGTGCTTTTTATCTGTATAGTCCTTTAATTATTCACTCCCCTTTTCCAACCTCTCCCCTTCTGTCCCCTTTTCCTTTCCCTCAGTCAAAACATTAGTCCTCAGAGTTGGTGGTTTCTGCAGTTGGTAACACTCGAGGATAAATCTGCAAAGTTGTCCAGCTTGATTGCTGCCAAAGAAGGCTTTATCTTTCTCTTCCTCCAAAACCTTTCATGGCTCCCATTGCCCAGTGTTTAACTCCAGAATTTTAAATTTGGCATTTAAGGGCCTCCACATTTTGACCTCTGCCTCTCTTTGGAGGTTTATCTTCCAGTAATTCCCACTGCCACCCCTCATCTCCTGTCCACTCATGGTCCCATCCAACCTGAGATTTCCTACCTCCCCTACATTCCCTTTCCCTGCTCTATCACCCTTCATTAGCATTCAGCCTTTTCTTCAATGTCACCTCCTTTGCCTTCCCTGATCCACTGCCAGCTGGATATGATTTCTCCCTCCTCTGATTTCCTGTGATAGTAACCAATATTTATTGACCATTTACTAAGTGCTAGACACTGCCCTTGACTTGTATTAACTAATTTCATCTTAACAGCAACACTGTGAGCTAGATATGAGTTCCTATTTTATGGATGGGACACTGAGGCACAGGGAAGTTAAGTAACTTGTCCAAGAGTATATGCTAGTATATGGAGAGACAGAATTCAAACCTGGGCAGTCATTTCCAGAGCCCAGGTTCTTATCCATTACTCTACTGCCTCTCTGTATAATATTTTGTATCGTAAATATGACACTTACCTGATACTGCTGAGCATTGTAATTACACAGTGCTCACAATTACACAGTGGGCACGTGCATGCACACACACACACACACACACACACACACCTTTTTGAGAGGCAGTGTTCATTAAGAGAGAGAGAACAGTCTGGCGTCAGACCCTGAAGGTCCAGGGTTTCAATCCCAGCTCTACCACTAACTCTGTGAACTTGGATAAGTCATTTATCTGAGCCTCCATTTCCACATTTATAAAATGTGAATGAAAATTCTGCCTCAAAGGTTTGTTGTAAGAATTCCATGTTAGTAAATTGCCTAGCACAGTGTCTAACATAATGATACCTCAATGGATGTGGTTCTCTTTTTGCTTCTTCTGCCTTCCTAATCCACTCCACAACTAGTTTAGATTATAAGCATTTAAAAGGGAGGAACAACTTCTGTATATCCCCTACAGTACCTAGAACAACCCCTGTTGTGCACCAGATCCTAATATATCTTGATTGGGAAAAATTTGATGAATTAAATGCAAATATCCTGGGGAGTGGTAACACTTTAAGATTTAGCAATCATTTATATCTTATAGTGGAAGCATTTCAGACTCTTTTCTTATTATGATTCTACCTATAAATTAGTGAGTGACTACAACGTGCATACAAGTGAATTAGGCACTGTAGGAATACACAGATAAATGAGGCATAGACCCTGCTCCCAATGGGCTTGTTGCATAGTAGAGAGTAGGATTTGTTAGAGAGGAGAAAATTTCTTCATACATAAAAGAAAGACTGGAAAGAATAAACCAAAATGAAATGTTTGTCTTTATAATTTGTTTTCCAAATGTCCTACATTGAATATGTCAGTAAAATGAGTACTTAGGGAAGCGCATTCACATACTTAAGCAAATGATCAGAATATATATATGCTATTTTCCTTTCAAATTACATGATAATGGGAATAACACTATTAATTATAAAAATGTATAAAATACTGAATAATAAATATTACAAGGAAAGAATAACTCATGATCCCAGTGTGCAGAGATAAACATTCTTAATATTTTGATGGGTCAATATTTTAATTGACCTTTTTCTTAAATACCTATGTACAAAATATATATAAATTATTTTTCGAAATTTAATCCTACTATAGAGTCAGTTTTATGCCCTGCTTTTTTTTCAGTTGTTAGCAATTTTTCTGTATCATTAGACTGTCTTCAAAAACACAATCTTTTAAAAATGATTGTATAATGCTCCAGCATCATCTGAATATACTATAATTCATTTAACTATTCTCCTATTGCTAGATATTGATGTTGTTTCCATGGTTTTTCCTTCTGCATATCCTTGTATATCAGCCTTTTCTGAATTCCTGAATTTTTCCTTAAGATAAATTCCTAGAAGGTGAATAGGTCAAAATTATGAATTTTTCATATATATGTATGCATATGTATACAAATTTAATAACAGCTAACATTTACTCATCACTTAAAGGATGCCAGGTACTATGCTAAGTGACTTGCATGTATTGTGAGATTAGTACTATTAATTCTCTCCATTTCGTGAATGAGGAAACTGAGCCAGCAGGGAAGCAGCTCCCCAAGTCCAGAGCAGGGCTGCCGCCTGTTGGGGTACTCAACTTAAACCTGCGTTGTTCCTCAGTTTCCTGCTTCTGCTCCTTTAATTCATTTAGAAGATATGAATATTTAAAAGGCTCGATACGTATTACTAAAGAGCTTTCCAGGAAAAAAAAATTTACCCTCTGATCAGCAGCAGAGAAATATATATGCATCACCACATCAGATCTGCATTGAGAGTATCAGTGCGTTTTTCATCTTCACTAATTTCATTATTTAGAATTTTGTATTTTGTGGATTATTTGTGTGTTAGAACATTTTTTCATATATTTATTAGTCGTATGTATATCTTCTGTTTATGTCCTTTGCCATTTCTATTTTGAGTGTTAGTGGTTTTTGATTGATTCATAAGAGATCTGTATGACATCGATCATGTTTTAAATATTTTTCCAGTTTGTGTTTGTCAATAAATTTGATGGAGTCAAATCTAACAATACTTTTATGATTTTTTTCATTGCTTTTATGCTTAGAAAATTCTTCCCAACCTGAAGATTAAACATTTGCCTATATTTTCTTAAAGCAGTTCTATTCTTTCATCTTTTTTTACATTTAATATTGTTGACTAACTCTATCCTCATTGGTCTGTGATGCTTCTTTTATTGTATATCAGGTTCTTGTCTTTTTCTAGGTGAGTCTCAAGGCTTTCTGTTCAGTCCTACTGATTTGTTTGTTGATTCTTGTGACAGTACTACGTTTTAAATATTATAACTTATGTATACATGTTAATATCTTATAAGCCAAGTCTCCCATCACTGTTATTCTTTTTCTAAAATTTCTTTGCCATTCTCCCCTATTTATTGTTTTAGGTGAACTTTAGAATCACTTTATCAAGGTAAAATAACTTCGAATTTTGACTGGATTGAATTAAACATGTAATTAATTTTAAAAGTTGATATCTTACAAAATTTAGCCTTCCCATCCAGAAATATGGCATCAGTTTCCATTTATTCAAATCCCAGTTGCTGAGAGATGTACAAATATCCTTGTTTTCTTTGTGTAGAGCCTATACATTTTTTTAAAAGTTATTCCTATGGATTTTATGCTATTTTTTTGTCATCATGAATGGATTTTTTTTCTCCATTATATCTTCTAACTGGTTGTTGCTGACTTACAGGAAAACTATTGATTGGTATTCAACCACTCTGCTGAACTCTTTTCTGAACTCTCTTGTTAAATCTATGAGTGTTTCAATTGATTCCCTTGGGTGTTCTCTGGATAGACAACTGGATCAGCTGCAAATAATGATGATTGTTGTCTCCCTTCCAATACTTATGCCTCCTTTCTTTTTCACATCTTACTGTGTTAGCTACAGGCCAGCTTCTAACATTTGCCTGGCCCGGGGCAAGAGTACAAATGGAGGCCCACTTACCACATGTCAAGGAACCATAATTTGGAGCACAAAAAGAAACATGAAAGCCAATGCTTGTTACTACTGGGAAACAATCATTGTTATGAAAGAATCTATTGCTATTGAGAGAGGAAGGACTTGACAAGTTAATTTGTCTTTTCTCTTACTAAGCACTTCTGCTGCTCAAATTTTCCCTGTACACCAAAGCAGTGTCTGACATCAGCGGCAGCGTAACTCACATCATGGCATTTGGTTGTATTTGCCTTTTGTTTCAAGTTAGTAAAGAGCTATCATTTACTGAGGGCTTACCACATGTCAAATGACGTTCTAGGTGTTTTACATACATAATCTCATTCATTCCTTATAGCAACCCTAAAAAGTAGGAACTATCATTGTTAGGCTTCGATTAAGTAACTTACTCAAAGTCACATGCCTGTATGTCCCTGGGCTGGCATTTAAAACCCAGGTAGGAGGACTTCCCTGGTGGTCCAGTGGTTAAGACTTTGCTTTCCTAATGCAGGGGGTGCAGGTTCGATCTCTGGTTGTGAGCTAAGATCCCACATGCCTCGCAGCCAAAATATCAAAACATAAAACAGAAGCGGTACTGTAACAAATTCAATAAAGACTTTAAATATGGTCCACTTAAAAAAAAATCTTTAAAAGAATAAAATAAAACCCAGGTAGGTCTGAAACCAAAAGTTCATTTTGTTAACAACTACATTATACTAACTTCTATTTTATCATTTATCATGATGTTGGCTATTGGTTGAGATGGATATTCTTTATCTGGCTCTGGAGGCGAAATAGAATACTGGATTTTTCAACTTGAACTTGAAACTGAGCTGAGACCCTATACCTGGTTCCTACAAAGAGGTGGCCCTCTTTGTTGTCTCTTAGGGCCTGAGAAATTCTGTTCTTGATCCATCTCATTCCTTACATCCTACCACTTAAATATCTGTAGGGTTTTGCTTCAACTGTAGAGGTCTCTGGATGGTGACTGCCCAAGGGTTCACAAACTCACATGCCTGCAGAGAGTGAAGAGTTAACATAAATGTGTAAATTAGTGAGACACTAGGCAACAGAACTGGGTTTTTTTTTGTACTGTGACCCCTGAATGCTCTGGAAATTCTGGGGTAACTGCTAATGAGGCGACCAGTTATAGCACAGATCGTCCCGCATTCTTTTGGTGGTTCTCGAAGTATGGTCTGAGAACCCCAAGTGGTCTATTATTCCCTTGAGGTATTTTGTGGGCTGCTCTCTTAGACTGTTAATGTTACTTTGTTTCTGGTTTGCATTTACTTGTGTCTTATTCAAATAAGCATCATTTCCTCAGTTTGTTATGGGAGAGGTTTGCTGTGATGTACAGTAGATGTTCTGCAGAGTCATTTGCCTTGTAATAGCAGTCCTGATTGAAAGACTGTGAGATCCACCCAGGAGTGGGTACAACACCCACATCTCCCATAGGGTCACAATCTGAGGACTTGCTCTGTAGACTGAAGTGGGATGTCTTAATATTATTACTGGCTACCATCTAGAGAGAGATCGCTCTGTGCTAGGCACTGTATCATTATAGTGCATTACATACACCAGCCCATTTAATCCTCCAGACAGCCCTATGAAACAAGTCCAATGGGTTCAATTATTATGCAAGTTTTTACAGACAGAAGAAATCGAGGCTCAGAGAGGTTAGGCCATCTTTTCCTAAGTGGCAGAGCTAGAAATGGAGCCTGCCCCATAGCAGAGCCTATATTTTTGGATCATTATTGGTCCTTAAACTTGGCTAGCATTAGAATCACCTGGAAATGTGTTTTTAATGCATATTAGTGGGGCCCATCTGCAGAGACTCTGATTTAATTGGTCTGGGGTGGGGTCCCCAGTACTGGTATTTTTACAAAGCTGTCCAAGCGATTCTAGTGTGCAGCTACACTAATGAACACCTCACTCTGCTGCCTTGAAACTCAGCGGCCTCAGCTGTATCTCAGGAAACTACAAGGCACATGGTGGAAAAAGAGAAATAATGTTATGGTGGGGTAAGTGTTATGTTCAACATGTGCCTCTCTCTGCCTACTGTAGGCAACATGTGTTCTTCATAAGGTAGGTGTGAACAACCAGCTCTGAGGAGAGTTTGCAAGGTAATGGCTCTTTCCTCAGCTTCACAAGTGGTGCTAATCGAGCCCCTCCGCAGCCTCAGACTGAATGTGTGAGTTATATCAAAATCCCAACTGACAGGTAGCTATACTCAGCAAATACTGAGCTTCAATTTTAACTCTTCAGGTTACTTCCAAAGGAGAACCAAGATCACATGGTACATGCAGCAGGTTTTTATAGCTGTCAGGACTAAGTTAGAAACTGAGCCTAACTCAGGATATGTCCAGCTCTTTCCAGAAATATTGTATTCTATGAAGGCAGCCTATGCACTGTGTACTCCCCCAGGGTGGAGTCTCTAGCCAGTTATCTGGTCTTCCTGGAGAGGCAGAAGTAGTGACTGAAACCTGCAGATCAGAACATCCCCAGGATCCCTGAGCACTGAGCCATGAGGAGAGCACAAGCCCCCTGTCCTTCATTTCAGAAGGTCAAGGCTCTTCTGCTCTTGACCGGAGGCAGTAGAGTACAGAGTGCAGGTCCTATGCTCCAGCAGCATCAGCATCAGCATCACTTGGGCACTTGTTAGAAATGCAAATTATCAGGCCCTGCCCCAGACCTACTGAATCAGAACCTCTGGAGATAAGACCCAGCAATCTGTGTTTTAAGGAGCCCTCCAGGGAATTTTGATGCATGCTGGCATCAAAATTTGAGAACCGCTGGCCAAAAGTTAAAAGATTAGGAGTGGAGATGTGGCACCAGATAGTTGAATTCAAGTTCTGGTTCCATCACTTACTGTGTGACCTAGGTCAAGTTATTGATCCTTCTCTAAGTCTCAGTCATCGCATCTATAAAATACAGCCGCCAATTTTCTTATCTGTAAAATAGGTACTTAAATGGAATAATGCACATAGAACACGGAGCACAGTGGGAGGCACAAAGTAAGGATTCAATAAATGTTGGATACTCATTATCTTTTTTAATTAATTAATTAATTAATTTTTGGTTGCGTTGGGTCTTCGTTGCTGCGAGTGGGCTTTCTCTAGTTGTGGCGAGTGGGGGCTACTCTTCGTTGCGGTGCGCAGGCTTCTCATTGCGGTGGCTTCTCTTGTTGCGGAGTATGGGCTCTAGGCGCATGGACTTCAGTAGTTGTGACACGTGGGCTCAGTAGTTGTGGCTCACAGGCTCTAGAGCGCAGGCTCAGTAGTTGTGGCACGCGGGCTTAGTTGCTCTGCGGCATGTGGGATCTTCCCGGACCAGGGCTCGAACCTGTGTTCCCTGCATTGGCAGGCGGATTCTTAACCACTGCACCACCAGGGAAGCCCTGGATACTCATTATTATTATTATATTGGCTGTTCTGGATAATCAACTTTCATTTCCAATGTGATTGGGTTCCTCTGGAAAAGATCCTAATTATAAGATCAGAAACCAAATAGTGTATCTTAAACAACTCAATGGGAATGGGGCAGAAAGTATTTCATCTACCAGTTTCTTCACAGAATCATGGAACATAAAAGTGGGGGCATGCCTAAAAGCAGTCTAGTTCTACCATTCCATTCAGCCTAATAATGGCTCTTAAAAGAAATCCAGGTGCATAGCATCAGGAAAGAAAGTAGAGATGAGTCTCTTTATTATTGAGTATTTGCTGAGGATGGTGATTTGGAAAGGACTGAAATTTTAGCCTCTAAGTAATTTGTAGGATTTGTGCCCTCGGTGCTGAGTCCCAAGCATGAAGCCAAGATTCATGTACTGATGGCATTACAGTGTAGAGCAGGACATGGGATAGGTGTCCCCATGTTATTTCTCTACATCTAGATCTAAGGGATGACTGTCAGTGCTGGGATGCTACTGACATTGAATTGCAAATTTCAACACTATGAAAAGCAAAGGGTTGAGACCTTATTAAGTCAGAAAATGAACATTAGCACCAGCCATGTAAATGTGAGGTAGTAAATATCTGTGTTACCCTAGAAACCAGAACATAAAGGTAGCTAGGTAGTTTGGTGACAGTTTCCAGGGTAATTCCTCCCACCTCCAACATAAGAGCTTTCCTATTATGTTAACTCTTTCTCTACATGGCCACTGGACCTTCACTTGATGTTGCACTATCATCTCCCTCTCCCAAAAGATTCCCTGATTTCCCTAAGTAAGTGCCAGTGCCATTCTCCTAAGTACTATTGTCAAAAACCCTTAACGTTTAATCAGGGAACTGAAGGGCCCCAAAAGTAATGTGTATCTCCAAACCTAAGAGGTAGAGTTTAGAAAAAATTAGACACATAAATCAGAAAATGATAGACTCTTCAACTGAAAATTTAAAAAAAAATAAAAGCTCACAGTGGATGAACCTAGCCATCTGTGACTCTTCCCCGAAGTGGCTTCTTGTAACTATAATTTGTAGATATACTGCAGATGAGATTAAGATGCTTCCCAATATCTCACCTGGGAGCTACCAACCTGGAATGTAATTCATGTAAGATGAGCTGTTACCTTGGCAACTGTGACATGTAATGAGGCTAGGAGGCAGTTAATATTGTAATGACAGAAGAGTCTGGCAACTAGTTAGAGATGGTGGAAAAAGAACATTGGAGCGTCAGTGTTTATCCAGCATTGTTCAAGTAACAGGAACACTGATCTGGTAAAATGTGTTACAAATAACCCAGCCAAAGAGGTCCCTCAAAACCATTCAGCTCCATATATTCAAATTACAAATGATCGTTAGTTTGGTTTCTCAGGTACATTAATAGTTGGTAGGTATAACCTTTTACAGGAGATAAGAATATGTCAGTCACTAGATACTGTATTCCTCACTGGCATTTGGCTTGTAAGCCAGTCTCCTATTAATCTGCTTAGTGTAAGTTAGTCCCTCAGAGTCTAAATCACTTCCACGGGAACGGATGAAATCTAGTTCTCAGTTCCACATACTGGACTATGGGAGCTTCACCAAGATTCATCAAGTCACTTTTTTTCTCTGATATTTTAGGTGTTTTTCTCTCCCCCCTAATTTTCAATGTAATGACTGTCTATTGTATAAAAAATTAGAAAGTACAGAAATGGAAAAAAAATTTTGCAAATGATCACCCCAAGCCCACTCTCTAGAAACAACCACTGTAAACAGCTGGCATATTGCCTTGCAATGCATTTTTTTCTTTACAAATTTAAAATCATACTGAATGCACAATTCTTTATCCTGCCCTTTTCACTTAAGGTTGCCTTCTACACATATTTCTATGTCATTATAAACTTTTCAAAGACACAATTTTAAGTTAAAAAACTTTTTTTAATTAATTAATTATTTTTAAAATTTTTGGCTGCGTTGTGTCTTTGTTGCTGCGCGCAGGCTTTTCTTTAGTTGCAGCGAGCGGGGGCTACTCTTAGTTGCGGTGCGTGGGCTTCTCATTGGGTGGCTTCTCTTGTTGCAGAGCACGGGCTCTAGGTGCGTGGGCTTCAGTAGTTGTGGCACTCGGGCTCAGTAGTTGTGGCTCGCGGGCTCTAGAGTGCAGGCTCAGTAGTTGCGGAGCACGGGCTTAGTTGCTCTGCTGCATGTGGGATCTTCTGGAGCAGGGCTTGAACTCGTGTCCCCTGCATCGGCAGGCGGATTCTTAACCACTGCGCCACCAGGGAAGCCCTAAGCTAAATTTTTTATTGAAGTATAACACATACAGAAAAGCACACATATGAAGAGTATAACAATGAATTTTCACAAAGTGAATGCATCTTTATAACCAGCACCCAGATGAAGAAATAGAATACTACCAGCACCTCAGAAGCCTCCTCATAGCCCCTGCCAGCCACTCCCTGCACCAGAAAGGTAATGCCATCCTGACTTCTAACACCATACTATGAGCATAATTTTTAGTGTCTCTCTAATAGTCTATGGACAGACCATATTTTACGTAACCATTCCCTATTTTTCTAATGTTGGACCTTGACGATGGTTTCTTATTTTTAACTTTGAGAGCCTCTGGGCATATATCTTTGTTCACATCTCTATTTCTTTAGAATAGATGCCTAGAGGTGGAATTTCTGGGGCAAATAGTATAAAATTTTTAAAGGCTCTGGATTCTAATTGCTTTCCAGGAAGTTTGTATCAATTTACAATCCCACCAGCAATGCATGAGAGCATCTGCCTCACTGTCCATGGTCTACTTTGAGGAATATCAGTTCTTTTTTAAATCTTCATCAATTTTATAGATAAAATAGTATTATCTACTTGATATATAGTTTGCATGTTCTGTCATTATTAGTGAGGTAGAACAAAGCATTTTTTGACCAGTTATATTTCTTTTCCTGTGAATTACCTCTCCATGCCTTTGCCAAGGTCTCTATTGTGGTCATCAGGTTTTTCTTATCAGTTTATATAGCTCTTTATACAATAAAGAAAATGACCTTTTGCCATAGTCGTACATATTTTTCTGTTTGTTTATGATTGAATTTAATTATATTTTTATCATATAGAAGTTTTTCAGATTTATGTAGTAAAATCTACGTATGTGGTGGTTTTTTCCCACTGCTAAAGTTCTCCTGCCTCCAAATTTCAGATGTATAATCATCTATATTTTATTTTAGGGCTTTTATGATTTGATTTTTTTTTGACCTTCAACTAATTCATCTGGAATTTGAGTTGATGCCTGGTAGTAGGGCTCAAATTTTCACAGGCATCACTGGGGTGCCTGTTAAAAACCCAGATATTCTTGGGCCCTACCCCCCTCGGATTTTGATTCTGTAAGTGTGGGGTGGGGCTCAGGAACCTGCATGTGTTACAATCACCCCAGATGATTACGTTGCACACGGGCCCCTGTGCACATTTTGAGAAACTCTTGCAAAGTGCAGTGTAGCCTGCCTTAGTACAGAGACTCAGCACCTCCCATCTGGATGACTATAGCAGTCTCCCTCAGCTTCCAAGTCACTACACCCTAAAATCCATCCTACACACAGCTGCTAAAGTTCACTTCCAGAAACATTTCATGAAAAACTCTTCACTAGCTGCCTGTTGTTAAGGGAACTAGATCAAACCCCTCATCCCAGCACTACAACTCCAGGCCCTTCTTTTTTTTTTTCTATTTAATAAAAATGTTTAATGCTGCCAAAAAGTATAAAAATACAGTAGGAATGGCTCCAGGCCCTTTATCTTCCTGGACCTATTGATCTCCACTCACTTCGGCACCACAGTCCCTTCCAGCCGGACCTGCCTCCTCCTGGGCCTCGGACATATATTTTGCTCATTCCTCTTTTCATGCTGCAGCCCCCACCTCCTCTCAGGTGATTAAAATTCTATGCATTAATTCAATTCTCATTCTCTTCCTTCCTTGACTACCAAGAAGATCCTCTGCTTTTCTAGAATTACCAAAGCCCATGGTTATGTATTCTGACTTTGTGAGCCTTGTCTTTCCATCAGGTCACAATCTCTCGAGGGCGCGGGCTGTGTCTATCCCTCATGGCCTCTAACACAGGCCTAAAGGCCTGGGAAGCACACCTGAAGAACATGGCTAATGGAACCAAATCAGCCCTAACTGCCAAGTGATTTTATTTGTTTATTTATTTTTCCAAGTGATTTTAATACATGTTATTTCTGAGAGCTAATGCTGTAGCCTCTCAGAAATCCTTTCTTTGGTCCGAAATGAGAATATTTGACAAATTTCTAGAGATTTCACTTTGTGGTGATTTGGTTTGCTGGTAACAAAGTTAAGCAAAGGTTATCTTGGTTTTGGCTCTTATTTAATTCAACAATATTTCTTATCACCTATGACATGTTCACTTATTGACTTTCCTGTTGAAGAGTCTAACCTTTTCTATAATATGGGATATTTTCCCCCTCTTACAAATGTAATGATTTCACTTGTAGAGAAGAACATGGTTTATCAGATTAAACATATATAGAAGTGTTAAGCCTAAATAATTACATTATAGCTTCCTTAATCTCTTTTCTCTTGTCACCCCTCAGGGTCTGCCTTCTCAAATGACAGACCTGCTTTAAATGAGTTCGCTTGGATGCTCAGAGCAGGTGAGGGTGGGGGTGAGAGAAGATATGCCCTTTTCCTTTCAGTAGACAAGGTGGGATTCAATTCAATTCATCAAATATTTATCGAGCTCCTGTTGGGCACCTGGCTCTGGGCTAGGCACAACAAAAGATGCCAAGATGAGAAATGATAAAGGAGCAGAAGGGCATGGGAAGGAGAAGAAAGGGGAAGAGGAGGTGAGGAAAGGAGTAGAGCTGGCTTTCTGAATAAGAGGGGATTAAGAGGAGAGAAAGGGAGAAGAGACCCAAAAGCACACTCTCTGGCCTGGTTTCACTTGCTAGCCCAGTGCAGGCCTAGAAACCTGAAGCAGTGGTTTGCACTCCAATTTTGCTCAAGAGCCATTAGAGCAGTTAGGAAGGCCACAATTTGAGTCAAGCACTTACCTGCTCAAGTCTTTAGAATGGGAAGCAAAGATCTCTCTTCTTTTCTTTTTTTTAGTGGATTAAAAAATTTTTTTTCATTAGGGTATAGTTGATGTATAATACTCTATTAGTTTCAAGTGTACAACATAGTGATTCAAAACGCTTATAGATTATACTCCATTTAAAGTTATTATAAAATATTGGGTGTATTCCCTGTGTTGTACAATATATCCTTGTAGCTTATTTATTTTACACATCGTATAAAGATCTCTTTTTTAAAAAAAGGTATATATGCACGTGTGTGTATATACACACACAGTATATACAATTATTTTTGAATGATAATAGCTAACATTTATTGAGTGTGTGCTTACTCTGTTCTAAGCACTTTGCATGCATTAACTTCTTTAATCTTTATCAAAACCCAGTGAGGTAGGTACAATTGTTATGGACATTTTTTCAGATGAGAAAAATGAGGCACTGAGCAATTAAGTAACTGGCCCAAATTCACACAGCTTATAAGTGGCAGATCTGTGCTTTGAACCTTGGTCAGGCTGACAATGTTTGCTGTTATGTGAGTTACTGGTCCTTGTTTAACTTACTGCTGTACTCACTAGGGTTAATGCATTGCCTTGCACATAATAGGCATATTATGCTTTGAATAAATAACTGAAATGTTGACTGTAAAGTGCTTTCCATTTAAGCCCAATTACTATTAAGCATACAAATCGAGCGTCATAAAATGTAGATTCACTTTGCTGTAAATTTTATTCTGTTAAAGTAAGTTTTTTACAGCACATACGTGTGCATCTTTCAACACTGCGATTTGAGGAAGCCACCCCGCTCTTCATCTCCCAATCTTCCAATCCATTATGGATCTGATGCCTGCAATTCTACCATTAGAAAACTATTCTTTTTTTTTTGTAACATCTTTATTGGAGTATAATTGCTTTACAATGGTGTGTTAGTTTCTGCTTTATAACGAAGTAAATCAGTTATACATATACATATGTTCCCATATCTCTTCCCTCTTGCATCTCCCTCCCTCCCACCCTCCCTATCCCACCCCTCTAGGGTGACCACCCAGAAAACTATTCTTTTGGTTGTAGGCTACCCCTATAGAGGTAGCGCTGTTTACGATACAGTATTGAGAATTTCTAAGTGATTTAGGAGATTTATCCAGATCCACCAATGGGAGGGTGAGGAGAGCAGGCAGGGGGCGGGGTCGCGCGGAGGAGTCGTGGGGGTGGGGTCGCGCGGAGGGGTCGTGGGGGTGGGGAAGGCGCCGGACCTTAGCGCAACGAGTGCTTTGGCTGAAGATTTCTAGAGAAGGGCCCGGACAAAGTCGGGGGAAGGGCTCCCGAGACCAGCTGCCCGGTGTCGGGCCAGCCGGCGCCCGGGGGGAGCCCAGCGTCCCGCCGCGTCTGTCCCGGGAGTAGAGGCGCTGGACGCACCAGTAAGTGACTCTCCCCAGAGGCTGCGATGAGGGCCCTTAGCTGATTTTTTCGTTAACCGCCTCCGGTTTGTAAGAAGATTTATAGGTTACGAAGGTAAGAGGGGTACGTGGAGTGTCCGAAAACCCGATTTATCCCCTGCAGTAGAGAAGACTGCTTACTGCGCCAAGCTGCACCCTGGGCGGGGAGTTGGGAAGGCAGGCGAGGTGGGGGAGGGGACGACCGGACGCTGGCTGCACGTGGTCGCATCCAGCTCTGCGTCCGCCTGTGTTCTGACCTCCCCCTGCTTCCCCTTGCCGGCTCTTCTGGCCCTGCAGTCCGCCCAAGTTCAGTGGTAGCCTTTCCTAGTGTCTCTTCCTCGTTACCCTTCTTACAGACACGGTGGGCAGAACTTGCCCAAAGAAGAGAGAGATGGAAGGGCTGGTGAAGGGGGTCTGGTGGGGGAAGGAAGGACCTGACTGCACGTGGGCTGCAGTCAGGACGCAGCAGTACCCATCTGTCCGTCTGGTTTAGCCAGGAACCATATCTGGGGCCAGGCTAGCTGCAAGAAGGGTAAACGGAGAGTGTAAGCAGGATCCTTTTCCGTGGGTGAACATTTGCTCCAAGGAGATCCTTGGCTCTGTGAGGATTAAACCTACTACATAGTCTCTGCTTTGAACCTCTCTGAGCATTTCAGGCTGGTTAGCTATTCAGCCCTAGAGAGTTAGTATAGCTTCCTCTCTGGCAGCTCTGGACCTTGGGTGTCTTTCTGATCAATTCCTGAGGCAGAAATAGAGCAGTTGTCACATTCTTTTTTTTTTTTTTAAACCCAAGCATTTATTTAAAACAGGAAACACTATAAAAACAAAATATAACTCACTTTGACTGGTATTACTGTACTGCCTTGAAAACTATATTTCACTTGAGAAATTACTAAGTATGATGAGAGGCTCTTTACCAGGAGAGATGTCTGGTTGGCACCCTGAAATAGTAGAGTCCTATTGTAGACTATATCTGCCCATTTGGAGAAACGTAGAAGGACAAGGGGTACAGGGCAAGTGGAGCACAGTCATGGTGGCAGTCACCAGGGAGAGGGCCCACACTCACAAAAAGTCTAAATGTCATGGGATAGAGATAGCTGTCCTCAAACTCCTCAGCTCCCCTGTCCCTCTGCCAACCCCCAGTGGGCCTGCAGTTTCCTTCTTCCTTCCCTGCCAGCTGGAGGGACAGGGCCCCTTTCCTGGAAGAGTACCACTCTCTCCCTCTGTAGTGTGGGCCTCCTCAGTGCCCCTCTCCATACCATTCTTTATTCTTTGTCTCCTGCCCCTTCGCCCACTTCCTTTCTCTGGTTTTGCTTTTCCTTATATCAAATATATACATTTGTCTCACCTTGGAAAAAGGTCTACCACAGGTCACACATTTGGTAGTATTAACAGTTGGTCCTGAGTGGGCCTTAAGTTCACCACACTCCAGCAGGCACTGAGGTTAGGAGAGATTGCGTGTGTGTGTTGTTTGTTTTAAGTTTCCACATAATTGTTCTTACCCTCACAGCACTCGCATGCATTATTATATCTCACCAGGTTTACAGGTTGGACACATTGAAGCGCAAAGAAGTCAAGTGACACACTTCAAATCAGAGCCTGAGGCAGGGCAGTGACACATGTTGAACAGCTGCTGTGTTAGGCACAGACCTGAGTGCTTCCTGTATATGAGCTCATTTAATTCTTACCACAACCCTGAAAGGTAGGTGTTACCAGTCCTATTTTTATAGATGGTGACACTGAGATTCATAACACTTAGGTAACTTGCCCAGAGTCACAGAGCTAGTGAGAAGAAGAGCTGGGATTAGAACGTGGCCCCAGAGCCCACGTTCTTAATGACTTGTCCCTTCCTGGGAGCTGGGTGGACTGTGTTATTGTTAACACCTGAACTCTGGGCCAGCTTAAATTTATTCTGTTAGAAATTTGAAATCCTCAAAACGCTTCCAAGCTATGACAGTTACTTTCTTTAGTACTTTGTAAACATACAAAATACTGTATGGGCTAAATATTGCAGCACCCATGTCAGCGTCCTCTAAATTAGGTAGTGATCACGCAAACTAATTTCACAGTAATAGAGGGAGCCATGGAAGAATCTTTTTAATTTTTAAATTTTTTTAATTTTTAAAATAAATTTATTTATTTATTTTTGGTTGCATTGAGTCCATGGAAGAATCTTTTTTTTTTTTTAAATAAATTTATTTATTTTTAGTTTTGGCTGTGTTGGGTCTTCGTTTCTGGGCTAGGGCTTTCTCTAGTTGCGGCGAGCGGGGGCCACTCTTCATTGCGATGCGCGGGCCTCTCACTGTCGTGGCCTCTCTTGTGGAGCACAGGCTCCAGACGCGCAGGCTCAGTAGTTGTGGCTTACAGGCTCAGTTGCTCCGCGGCATGTGGGATCTTCCCAGACCAGGGCTCGAACCAGTGTCCCCTGCACTGGCAGGCAGATTCTCAACCACCGCGCCACCAGGGAATCCCCCATGGAAGAATCTTTGTTAATAAACCTATTCCATACATTGGACTTGAAATGTATTTCATTCTGAATTAAGGTATGACTTAACATTGGGATGAAATCCAAGGTAGAGGGCAAGGGCAAAAAGGTAATTTCATGGCAGATCGGTGAGGTGTCTGGCCAAGTCCATTCATGTGTCCTTGGTACTCAAAATAGTTAAACATCAATGATCAGGCACCATTAGGTAAATAGGCGACAACAGAGAGTCCTGTGTTGGAGGAAGAGGGGTTCCTTCCTCTTTCCAAAGTGAGGCCCTTCACCTGTTCTAACTCTTCCAGCTTTTGACTCATAGTTACTCCCACTATTCCTTCCCCCTGCTCCCTTCCTTTAATATTGCCACCCCCACTCAGTCCCATACTGTCTTTAAACATCATGACAGTTGTAATTAACACGTACTGAGTTTTTCCCAGGCATTGGACACTGCTCAGAGCTTTACAAACATCATGTCTATTTAATCTTCTGCTAAGTGCTTTTTTTTTTAACATCTTTATTGGAGTATAATTGCTTCACAATGTTGTGTTAGTTTCTGCTTTATAACAAAGTGAATCAGCTATACATATACATATATCCCCATTTCTCCTCCCTCTTTCATCTCCCTCCCACCCTCCCTATCCCACCCCTCTAGGGGGTCACAAAGCACCGAGCTGATCTCCCTGTGCTATGCGGCTGCTTCCCACTAGCTATCTATTTTACCTTTGGTAGTGTATATATGTCCATGCCACTCTCTCACTTTATCGCAACTTACCCTTCCCCCTCCCCGTATCCTCAAGTCAATTCTCTAGTAGGTCTGCATCTTTATTCCCATCTTGCCCCTAGGTTTTTCTGACCATTTTTTTTTCTTTTTCTTTTTCTTTAGATTCCATATATATGTGTTAGCATACGGTATTTGTTTTTCTCTTTCTGATTTACTTCACTCTGTATGACAGACTCTAACTCCATCCACCTCACTACAAATAACTCAATTTTGTTTCTTTTTATGGCTGAGTAATATTCCATTGTATATATGTGCCACATCTTCTTTATCTATTCATCTGTCCATGGACACTTAGGTTGCTTCCCTGTCCTGGCTATTGTAAATAGAGCTGCAATGAACATTTTGGTACATGACTCTTTTTGAATTATGGTTTTCTCAGGGTATATGCCCAGTAGTGGGATTGCTGGGTCATATGGTAGTTCTATTTTTAGTTTTTTAAGGAACCTCCATACTGTTCTCCAGAGTGGCTGTATCAATTTACATTCCCACCAACAGTGCAGGAGGGTTCCCTTTTCTCCACACCCTCTCCAGCATTTATTATTTCTAGATTTTTTGATGATGGCCATTCTGACTGGTGTGAGGTGATACCTCATTGTAGTTTTGATTTGCGTTTCTCTAAGGATTAGTGCTGTTGAGCATTCTTTCATGTGTTTGTTGGCAATCTGTATATCTTCTTTGGAGAAATGTCTGTTTAGGTCTTCTGCCCATTTTTGGATTGGGTTGTTTGTTTTTTTGATATTGAGCTGCATGAGCTGATTGTATATTTTGGAGATTAATCCTCTGTCAGTTGCTTCGTTTGCAAATATTTTCTCCCATTCTGAGGGTTGTCTTTTCATCTTGTTTATGGTTTCCTTTGCTGTGCAAAAGCTTTTAAGTTTCATTAGGTAGCATTTGTTTATTTTTATTTTTTGTTTTTTATTTCCATTTCTCTAGGAGGTGGGTCAAAAGGGATCTTGCTGTGATTTATGTCATAGAGTGTTCTGCCTATGTTTTCCTCTAAGAGTTTTAGTGTCTGGCCTTACATTTAAGTCTTTAATCCATTTTGAGTTTATTTTTGTGTATGGTGTTAGGGAGTGTTCTAATTTCATTCTTTTACATGTAGCTGTCCAGTTTTCCCAGCACCATGCTAAGTGCTTTTTATTATCCTTTATTTAACTCTTGCAACCACTCTATAAGGTAGATGCTATTATTATTTGCTCCCCTGGCGTGCCAGAAAACCTCCAGGTTGGTCACAACTCTTTTTGGGCTCAGCATGTAAGGGAAACTTCACCCACATGATAGCCAAGAAGTGTCAAAGAAGACAGAAAAGTCAGAAGAAACCAAGACATCTTGGACCACTAGATGATTCCTGGCAGGAAAGGTAAGGCCCTGGGTGATATCCCTTCCCCTTAACAAATCTGAATCTCTGGGCCTACTGAAATTCTGTATGCCTGACATACAATGTGGCATATGCAGGGATTCAGGGGGGCCCCTCAGGTAGGATACCCAGGGCAAACTTAAGACATCTAAGGAATGTTGGTGGAAATGCTTTGTGATTGCAGAAAATGTTCTCCTTGCCTTTATGTGTGTTTTTGGCAGAAAGAGAATATTAAACTGGGACCTTGTGTCTCAAAAGGTCCAGGACAGGTATACTGAAAGCCAGGGACTTAGAGATGAGATGAATTAGAAATGAATAGTCCCACAGCAACCATGCAAACACAAATATACCTCATTTTATGCAACAACTGTATTTTCTAAATCAAATTATATTTTAAAAGTGTTAGGGAGGTGAGCTATTTAAAGGAACCCAACAGTGAAGCCTTTTTGTAATATGATTAATTACCTCCTGATAAATCTGGATTTTTCTTATATTAGGTTTGCCCATCTGTTCGGCTTTGTTAAGTAGACAGCACCAGAATGGGCTCTTCTCCCAGACTCCATCTCCTCAGGGGCCTGAGAGTTAGGTCTTCTGAATGATAAGTAAAATGCCAGAGCAAATGGTGGCAGGAAGTACTTATGCGTAGTAGGTGCTCAGTACATATTTAGATAATGAATGAGGTGCCTGACTTATTTTATTCAAGGCTGGCTGATGTTGTGACGCCACTCTAGAGGCTGAGCTATGAAGAACAGCTCAAGGTAGGTACCCAGCTTAAGTCTTCACTCCTCCATTCTATCAGGTGGTAGACTTGTAGGAAGCTTGGCTGGACAGGTTTACCCAGATGCCCCAACGTGTCCTTAAACTCAATATGCTAATGACTCTGAAATTTTCACTTTAGGCCAGTTGTGTCTTCCAAACTCTAGAGCCTTATATCCGAATGCCTGTTTCCTTTCTTCCTTGCTTTTTTTTTGGGTTATTCTTATAGCTCTGTGTGTGTGAGTAGCAAGTGCTCTTGCTGCTTCATATATAGCTGCACTTTCCAACACGGTAGCCACTAGCTACATGTGGCTATTTAAATTTAAATACAGCCAATTCTGCTCTAATGCTTGTTTTGAAAATGAAAATTTGTTCCAACAGATTGATGTATTAGGGAACAATTTGAACAAAATGCAGATTTCATATTTGCTTAGGAGTGATTTTGTCCACAAGAAACATGAGATGAAAGGGGATCTGTACCCGGCCGAACTGAGCTGGGTAAGAATTTGTAAAATGAACACCCACACACACCTCACACATCTCCCAGCTCCCTCAGATCACTGAGTGTGGTATGAGCCACACCCATTCACATCTGTTGTGAGAACTTTCTGTTCCACCCCCATAACCCTCCTTTCACCACCTCACGATAACTCATAAGTGGACAGCCACTTCCACAAGCAAGTTTCAGGTCTTTGTCGGGGTAATGAGCCATCCTTATTGTAGTGTTTATACATTGCTTAGCCATTTAACATGTGCAAAACTTTGCTATTTTTACTAATTTCCTACCTTTTTTGTGTGTGTTACTGATAAATTTTTGGAATGTGTGTGCCCAACCCCATTGTCCCATGAGCCCTGTGATTTCTTTTGAGTAATTTTGCATAGTATGGTGTAGGAATGCTTGTGTCACGTGATAGCAGACCCGACTGTTAATTAAAATGAAATAAAATTAAAAATTCGTTTCCTCAGTCACAAGTCACATTTCAAGTGCTCAGTAGCCACCTGTAGCTAGTGTAGGCTGCCTTGTTACACAGAACATAACACCAATAGAGAACATTTCCATTATCACAGCAAGTTCTACTGGACAGCACTAACATGTAGCTGGAATGTTCAGTCTGAAAGGTCAGATGAAATGGTGAGCTTACATAAGAGCTCACTTGACCTTTTCCAGGTACCTCATTAGGTCTGTTGCTGTTCCATCATTCTGAGTTCCTTATCTGCTGAGACCGTGACCCAAGAATCCGTGGGACAACCTTCTCTTATCCTGTTTGTTTTCTATACTTTGAGGTGATACTGCAGAAGTCTTTTGTTTCACTGCTTATATTCTTTTGCAGGTGAAATTTGAAGCTCAGAAGAAAATTTTACAGAGACTAGAATCTTACCTACAGATGCTCAATGGAGTCAATGTGACAACAGTTGCACCCAGATCTGAGGGGCTCTGTTGTTTCCTCCATCCTATTATACCTTCTGTAAGCCCCTACTTCCCTATCCTTTATCTACCAAGTCTCCTTAATAGCTAATACTATCAGCCAATACTTAACCAGGCACTTGCTGGGGACCAGGCCCTATGCTAAGCGAGTAACATGTGTCATTGTCTTGTTTACTATTTACAGTCACACTGAGGGATAGACAGTGTCATTTTACAGATGAATACTTGAGGCTCAGAGAGATTAAGTGATTCGACCAAGGACACACATCTAGAAAGTGCCAGAGCTAAGGTTTACACTCAAGTTGATCTGATGCAGAGCCCACTTTCTCAACCAGTACACTACTGCCTCCTTAGAAAGATTCCAGACTTTGGAAAACTTCTAATGAGGCCTCAGAAAGGCAGAATTTAATTTGTGGCAGAGGTTGGCAAACTATGGCCCTGAGGCCACATCTGCTCTGCTGCTCGACTTTGTAAATAAAGTTTTATTGGCACACAGCTGAGCTCACTTGTTTATGGATTGTCTATGGCTACTTTTGCACTACAGTGGCAGAGTTGAATAGTTGTGACAGGGACCGTATGGCCTGCAAAGCCTAAAATGATTTACTGTCTGGCCCTTTATTGAAAAAGTTTTCTGACTACTGCTTTATGGCAAGATTGGAACTCCTTTCTCCTATGGAGTGTCTATGGAGTGTCTTGATCTTCTCAGTCATGGAATTTCACCTATGCCATACCTTCCAAGCAAGCATCATTTATTTTTTCTCATCCAGAGAACATTCTTTCATTCTTTGTATTGTTGTCCTCCTTGGTTTTATTTGACCTGTTGTCCCTCTCCTATCCTTCTGCCTTCTCCAGCCTGTCATCAATGGCTACCGAAATAAGTCCACCTTCTCTGTGAACCGAGGTCCAGATGGCAATCCAAAGACTGTGGGATACTACCTGGGAACTTGGAGAGGTCAGTCGAAGGCTGTGACTAGTAGAAATAACAAACCAAAAACTGAGAGGAAAGGGGAGGGTGCAGAGAACAGTGTCTGTGGGAGTGGAGAGGAGTGGGAAATATGGTGGCTTTAAAGGAGAAAGTTGAATTGGAAGCCTTTGATGCAGAGCATGATCACAAGGTTAATTGGAGATGTGGTATATATATACACAATGGAATATTACTCAGCTACAAAAAATGAAATAATGCCATTTGCAGCAATGTGGACCTAGGGATTATCATATTAAGTGAGGTAAGCCAGACAGAGAAAAACAAATATCATATCGTTTATATGTGGAATCAAAAAAAATGATACAAATGAACTTACTTGCAAACCAGAAATAGACCCACAGACAAAGAAAACAAACTTATGGTTACCAAAGGGGGAAGTGGGGGAGGGATAAATTAGGAGTTTGGGATTAACGTATACACACTACTATATATAAAATAGATGACCAACAAGGGCCTACTGTATAGCACAGGGAACTATACTCAATATTTTGTAATAACCTATAAAGGAAAAGAGTCTAAGAAAGAATATATAGATATAGATATGTATATATGGATATGTATAACTGAATCACTATGCTGTACACCTGAAAGTAACACAACATTGTAAATCAACTATACTTCAATTTAAAAAAAGGCATTAAAAAATAAGGCTAGTTGGGGATACTTTTTGGTGAGTAGTCATTGTATTATAGGGCTAGGAATCAACCTCCCCGCCCCCCAGCTTTCTTCCTCTAAGAGCCATATGCCTGAGGCCTAGTAAGCACTTCATAAATATTGATGCTGGTGCTGCTGCTCTCTCATTATCATCATTGTTGTCAACATCGTCATCATCGTCGTTATCATTTTATGTTACTTTCTGTACTGGGAGCAGTCTCCTGCTTATTAGAGACATGCCCTTTCTATTTCACATCCCCATATCCCTGAAAATTCAGAGCTTTCTGTGATAAATCTGCCTTAAAAGAACTGGTAGGGGAGGTGAGTGCTGGTGAGAGAAATCACAGTGGCATATTTCTGAGACTTAATTCCAGTATCCATTCCCAGATTCCATTCCTGAACTTACCATTTGCCCATTTTCAATAAATCCACTTGAAACACCATCATTTTATATTAGTCACACTGTTTAATATCCATATGCCTTAAACTACAGTTCATTAGGGTAGGCACTTGGCTTTCTTTTTTTCCCCTGTGTGTTGAATTAAATGAGTATATGACGTCAGTGTTCTGTTATTCACTAACAGAAAAACAAAACCCATTACATTTTACTTCCCTCTTAAAATCTGAACAGAAAGCAGACATTATCATATCGCACATTTGTGGCATGAGAGAAAATATTGCGGACTAGCTCCATTAAGAATAAGCTTTTTAATGGCCAGACCAGGAAACAGGTTTTCTCTGAAAAATGGCCTTGAGCATGAATTAGGTACTTTGCTTCTTCATATTTGCATATGCCTCTTTGGATTAGGGGATTTGAGTTGCTAGACATTTTATTCTAAATAATCTTTTAGGAAGAAAACCATGTAAATCAAATTCTTTTTCTTTCCATAGACAGGAACATGGTCTGTGTGCGGTCTAACCATCTGAAAAATATCCCCAAGAAACACAGTCAAGTGGCACAGGTAATAAGGAACAAAGGCTGGTTGAAGATGACCCTGGGCATTGCAGTCTATAACGGCAGCATGCCTGACATTTTAATAATAGAGCTCTTCTAGTGCTACAGGGGAGGGGGGTTCTGTTCTGAAAGTGTACTTCTTAACGGTGGAGAGAACATTGCTAGTGTTTCATTTCAGAGAGGGTGGAGAGGAGGAGAGAGAACTGCATCCATTATTGCAAATGTCAAGCATCCAAGGAATTTAATACAAGGGAAATTTAGGACAGAGAGATACTGATGAGGGCAGGATAGCAAGTGGCAGGTGTCTGGATTTGGAAGGCTAGTGTTTTCAGCAGAACAAGGTTGAAACATATCATGAGAGATGTGGGAGTGGGCGTAAGGCATCTACATCATTAGATTGGCCTCTGAGACATTTTAGTATCCCTCTATTTCATGCACGCACTATTTATTGAGTACCTACTACGTGTCAGGCACTGGACTAGGTGCTGGGGATCCAGTGGTGACTCAAACAAGCATGGTGCCTGCCCTCCTGGAACTTAAAAGAAAAAGGCAAAAGAAACAGGACTTCCAACTGACATACTTTTTCCCTGTTTATACTTACAGCACCCATCCTCCTAATGATTCAGCTTTCTGACACTTGGGTGGTGCCTTCTCATAGGACACATCTTGACCTCAAAGATTTCCTGGCTAGAACACAGCTCCCATCATAAGATCATTCTCCAGAAATCTTCCTACATGACCCTTGTCAGCTTCTTCTCCCATTGTCTTCAGTGACTATTCTAAACTCTTACCTCTCCTCGAATTTCCTATCCCATCACCTTTACCCTTGCTCTTAACAGATGGCTGTGCCTGGTTCTTCACTGGAAAATTAAGACCAACAGATGAGAATTCCCTTAGCTGCTTCCCCTACCATCTACCAATTTCGCTGAAATCTTACCCTTCCTTTCCCTCCTATCTCAGTGAAATGCTGTTAGTCTTCTACCTGTCCAAGGCTATTCTTCTTCCTTGAAACACCATCTTGGACTCATCTCCTCTCTCCCCAAGTCCCTTATTCCTTTGTTACATTCCCTTTTTCTCCCGTTTCTTTACCTATTTTTCTCCACCTCTATTGGCTCTTTTCTTTCAGTTCATAAACATATTCAGTAAAAAAAATCTGATGGTTCTTGCTTCTGCCCCCAACAATTCCTAGAAATTAACCTTGCCAAAGTCATCAGTGAGCTCCATTTTGCCAAATTAAATGGAAACTTTCTGCCCCTAACTTACTCAACTTTTCTCTGCCTTTGGCACCGCTTATTATTCTTATTTTCCTCCTTGGGAACACTGTCTTTGGTTTCTGTGCTACATTCTCTGATGGTTTTCCTCCTATTTCGCTGGCCACTTCTTAGTCGTTCTCATGGGATCTTTTTCTCCCTTTCTTTCCCACGATAAGTGTTGGTGTCCTCCAGGACTCTGTCCTTGGCCTTCTTTTTGAATATATTCATGGGAGATTGCACACCACTATAGCTGATGATTGGAATGAGCACCTGTAGAGTGACAACTCCTAAACTTATATTTGCATACCAGCTCCATCTTGAGCTTCAGGAGGTGGGGTTCCAAAGGCTACTGAACATCCTCACCTAGTTTTCCTGTGGAGCTCTTCAAATCAGCATTGGCCCAGATCCAGATTTCTCAGCCTTCGCACTATGAACATTTTGGGTTGCATGATTATTTATTGTGTGGGGCTGTTAGGTGCACTGGAGGATGTTTAGCAGCATCCGTGGCCTCTGCCCCTAGAGGCCATGAGTTGTGACAACCAAAAATGCCCCCAGATATCTCTTGTGGGGCACAGTCGCCTCCGGTTGACAACCATTGCCCTAAGCTAAATTTACCCTCTTCCCTTTCCAAATGTGCCCTTTTTTTCTCACGTTAGTAAATGGTAGCAACATGTACTAGAAACATGTCCTCTTAGACTCCTCTGTCTTAATCCTACCACTTCCTCCTCAGCCACATATAATTAATCTCCATGTCCTTTCAGTTTTCCTTTCTTTTTTTTTTTGTTTTCTTATTTATTTTGTTCAGTTTTCCGTTCTAAAAATACTTTGACTCTACCCTCTTCTTTCTGTTTCCACCACCATCATCACCACTCCAGTCCAGGCAACTGGTCTCACTGATATTTAGCATCTGTATTGTTATGACTGTAGATATTCACTCCTGAGCCAAGTAGATGTACTAAGATTTTGTTTCCTTTATTGTACTGGTTTTTTTCTTTCATTTTATGTTGTGGAAAATTACAAACTTATAAAAGTATAGAATGGTATAACAAACCCCATGTACCCATTACCCAGCTTCAGTAACTATCAACACATGGCCCATCTTGCTTTCACTGTACTCTCACCCACTTTCCACCAGCCCCTTTGGATTTATTTGAGGCAAATTCCAGACATTATATCATATAGGATATAAATACCACAGCATGAGTTTTAACAGAAAGGACTTAATTTTTTAACATAGTTTCATACCATTGTCACACCTGCAAATAAACATTTATCCCACAATATCATCAACTACCTAGTAGATGTTCAGATTTGGCACTGTTTTATCTCATAAAAAGCTTGATTGATATAGTTGGCTTGTTCAAATCAGGATTCAAACAAGGTATATACATTGCATTTGATTAACATGTCTCTTTAGCCTCTTAATTTGTAAGTACCCCTCCCTATTAATTTTTTTGTCCCTGCAATTTACTTTTTGAAGAAACTGGTTTGTTTTCCTCTGGAGAGTCTCCCATTCTGGATTTTGCTGATTGAATCCCCTTGATATCATTGAATGTTCTTCCTCTATCCCCTGTATTTCCTCTAAGCTGGTAGATCTAGAGTGTTGATCAGATTCAGGTTTGATTTTTGGCAAGAATGTTTTTATATGTAGATGTCTAGTGGGCTCTCTTTTTTGGTGATGTTAACATTGAACAGTGGATTCTGGTGTCATCAGTCTGATCCACTCATTGAAAAGTTCCCTGTCAGCTTTTCGCTTAGTGGTTTAGCTGTCATTAGTGGTCAGTCCCTAGATCTCTTATTTCAGGGGAGGGTTGCAATGCAGTTATGTTCTAAATCTATCATTTATTAGCTGGAATTCTTCTAGAAATAACTTTTCCCTATCAACCCTTTGGTTACTCTAAGGTACTCTTACAGGAAAGGCAGGATAAATCCTTGGTTCTTTCACCTTCCTCAGAAGATGATCAGTTAAATGTGTTTGTTTTGGTATCATTAGGAACTCATAGATTTTTAACATACTTGATATGTTTCAATCTACTGCAGATACTACGGGTTTTTTGGTACTCCAATTGCTCCATTTCTGGCCAGTTGGAACCTCTTTAAATTGGCTGTGAGACCTAGATGGCCGTGATAGTTCTGGAATGATAAGATTTCTAGCACATCTAGTCCATTTTATGCCTGGGAGCTGGAATCAGCCGTTTCTTTAAGGAATCCTTGTCTCTTTTAGTGGGAAATGGCAGGGTGCTAGGTGCGTGCTTATTTATACTGAGTTGGTCATATTTCAAGGCCTTTTTAGTGGACAGAGCTAGGAAGTATTTTTAAAAGAAAATATGAGTTCACAGTAATATGTCCAAATCAAATTAAAAATTGTAGAGTTTTTACTTAAATCCTTTGATTTTATATTTTTATCTCTTGTCTCTTACAATTAAAACTTTAGTCCTGACAACATTAGCATACCTACAGTTGACCCTTGAACAAGGCCATGGTTAAGGGCGCCAACCCCCGTGCAGTCGAAAATCCACTTCGTATCTGTGGTTCCACGTCTGTGGATTCAATCAGCCATGTGTCGTGTAGTACTGTAGTACACGTTTAGTGAAAAAAATCTTCATATAAGTGGACCTGTGCAGTTCAAACCCGTGTTGTTCAAGGGTCAGCTGTACTTATTTATTCTATCCTACTCTTTACATATAATTTCAGAACAACAATACTAGTATTATTACTAACAAATGATTACTGAAAAGAGCTCAAGATTTCTGTCCAGTTCTTTTTGTCCAATTATTATGGCTCTGAAGGAATTCATCTCTTTGTAGTTACACCACCAACTTGACATGATACATGGATTCTTTTTTTTTCTTCATTCTTCTTGCTTTCAAATTTTAGGGATTTTTTTCTTTTTCCTTTTGATTAAATTTTTGTTTTATAATTTTGTAAGATATTTACATGGTTTCAAAGTCATATCTACAAAATAAAGGTGTATTTTCTTTTTGTTTTGTTTTTGGCCGCGCCGCATGCAGGATCTTAGTTCCCTGACCAGGGATTGAACCCGCCCCCCCTGCAGTGGAAGTGCAGAGTCTTAACCACTGGACCTCCAGGGAAGTCCCATAAAGGTGTATTTAAAGAGGTCTAGCTTTCACTTCTGTCCCCTCTGCCCAGTTCTCTTCCTCCTTCTATGGGTAACATTTTTATTCACTTTTATTTATTTTAAAAAATGGAAACATATTTGTATCTCCCCTTTTCTTAGCTAAAAGGTAGCTTAATATGGACACAGTTCTGTACCTTTTTTTCCACATAATAATGTGCTTCATTTTTTTTTAATATTTACAATTGTTATATCTTCTTCTTGGATTGATCCCTTGATCATTTTTTTAACATCTTTATTGGAGTATAATTGCTTTACAATAGTGTGTTAGTTTCTGCTATATGCTTCATTTTTTAAAAAATAACTGCTTAATCCTATGTAATATGATGGATTTTACAACTTTTAGTTTTCATTGGCTTGAATAATTACCTCATTTTCTCATTGGCTTAGTTTTCTATGAACCTATTGCTAATTTTTTTTCTGAGTGCTCTAAGAGCTCTGTCAAACATTCATCAATAGTCTCCATATGGTCAAAAACTTGAGTTTAGTATTTTCCCTGAAGACCTTTTTTCTGGAGTCTCCATCCTAGGCTCCTGAGGCCTTCTGCCTAGCTGTTATCTTGGGACTCCTTTTGCTGTTCTTCTGTCTTTCCCCCTGTTTCTCAGATCCCCTGTCTTCCTTTTTCTGGTTTACATCCTCATTTAGCTGGAATACAACCTCCATTAGCTTCCTGAGGAAGGGTGCCTAGGAGTAAACTTTGAGTCTTTGCATGTCTATAAATGTCTTAGTTCTTTCCTGACATATGACTGAGAGTATTTCTGGATTTCAAATTCTAGGTTTGAATCATTTGCCTTTATAAATTTGAAGACATGGTTTCATTGTCATCTGGCCACTAATATTGTGTAAGTCTGGATGCTACTTTAAGTCCTGTTCCTTTGTAGATAATCTCTCCCCTCTTTTTTTCTCTAGAAGCTTTTAGGGAATCTCTGTCCGTGAAACTTCATGACCATGTGGCCCTTCTTTCATTCGTTATGATGGGCACTTTCTAGTCCTTGTCAAGCTGGAAACTAATACTTTCAGACATGGGAAATTTTCCTGTATTATTATTTTATTTATTTATTTATTTTTAAATTAATTAATTAATTTATTTATTTTTGGCTGTGTTGGGTCTTCGTTTCTGTGCGAGGGCTTTCTCTAGTTGCGGCGAGCGGGGGCCACTCTTCATTGCGGTGCATGGGCCTCTCACTGTCGCGGCCTCTCTTGTTGCAGAGCACAAGCTCCAGACGCGCAGGCTCAGTAGTTGTGGCTCACGGGCCTAGTTGCTCCGCGGCATGTGGGATCTTCCCAGACCAGGGCTCGAACCCGTGTCCCCTGCATCGGCAGGCAGATTCTCAACCACTGCACCACCAAGGAAGCCCTTTATTTTTTATTTTTATATTTTTGGCCATGCCACGTGGCTTGTGGGATCTTAGTTCCCCAACCAGGGACTGAACCCGGACCCCTGCAGTGAAAGCGCCAAGTCCTTACCACTGGACCACCAGGGAATTCCCTATTTTTATTTCTTTTATTGAAGTATAGTTGATTTACAATGTTGTGTTAGTTTCAGGTGTACGACAAACTGATTCAGTTATATATATATATATATATATTCTTTATCAGATTCTTTTCCATTATAGGTTATTATAAGATGTTGAATATACTTCCCAGTGTCATACAGTAGATCCTTGTTGTTTCTCTATTTTATATATAGTAGTGTATATATGTTAATCCCAAAATCCTAATTTATCCCTCCCCTGCCCCTTCCCCTTTGGTAACCATAAGTTTGTTTCTATATCTGTGAGTCTGTTTCTGTTTTATTTATGTATGTATGTATGGCTGACTGCGTTGGGTCTTCTTTGCTGCGCGCGGCCTCTCTCTAGTTGCGGTGAGTGGGGGCTACTCTTTGTTGCGGTGTGCGGGCTTCTCATTGTCGTGGCTTCTCTTGTTGTGGAGCATGGGCTCTAGGCACGCAGGCTTCAGTAGTTGTGGCACATGGGCTCAGTAATTGTGGTTTGCGGGCTCTAGAGCTCAGGCACAGTAGTTGTGGTGCACGGGCTTAGTTGCTCCGCGGGATGTGGGATCTTCCCAGTCCAGGGCTCGAACCCATGTCCCTTGCATTGGCAGGCAGATTCTTAACCACTGCGCCACCAGGGAAGCCCTCTGTTTTGTAAATAAGTTCATTTGTATCATTTTTTTAGATTCCACATATAAGTGATATCATATGATATTTATCTTTCTCTGTCTGACTTACTTCACTTAGTATGATAATCTCTAGGCCCATCTATGGGTTACTGCAAATGGCATTATTTCATTCTTTTTATGGCTGAGTAATATTTCATTGTATATATGTACCACATCTTCTTTATCCATTCCTCTGTCGATGGACATTTAGGTTGCTTCCATGTCTTGGCTATTGTAAATAGTGCTCCTATGAATATTGGGGTGCATGTATCTTTTCGAATTAGAGTTTTCTCCAGATATCTGCCCAGGAGTGGGATTGCTGGATCATATGGCAACTCTATTTTTAGTCTTTTAAGGAACCTCCATACTGTTCTCCATAGTGGCTGCACCAATTTACATTCCCACTGACACTGTAGGAGGGTTCCCTTTTCTCCACACCCTCTCTGCCATTTATTATTTGTAGACTTTTTTAAAAATTGGAGTATAGTTGCTTTACAATGTTGTGTTAGTTTTTGCTATACAGCAAAGTGATTCAGTTACACATATATATATAGCCACTCTTTTTTAGATTTCCTTCCCGTTTAGGTCACCACAGAGCATTGAGTAAAGTTCCCCGTGCTATACAGTACATTCTCATTAGTTATCTATTTTATATATAGTATTTGTAGACTTTTTGATGATGGCCATTCTGACTGGTGTGATGTATTATTTCTTTAATTACTTCCTCTCATTTTCTATGTTCTCTCTATACCTCCTATTATTTGGATTTTGGACTTCATGAATTGATTCTGTAATCTGCTGCTCATTCCTCTTCTATTTTCCATCTCTTTTCCCTTTTGTTCTTCTTTTTGTGAAATTTTCTTGAAATAAATGCCAACATTTTTATTGACTTCTTTTCTACCACCTTTTAATTTTCAAAAGCTTTTGCTTGTTCTCTGATTGTTCCTTTTGTACAGCATCTTCTTTTTTTTAGTAATGTAATATATATATATATATATACACATATATATATATATCTCATATATATATATTTTTAAATCTTGCTTTTGCCTTTTTTTTTCCTGTTTTTTGAATTATCTGCTTCCTTCAGGGATTTTTTTTTCCTGTTTGTTTTGGGTATTGTCTTTTGCAATGAAGGCTTTAATCAAATAGCTGGTGGTAGTTGCCTGACTGTTCATGTTTAAGCATGAGGCTTTAAATTGATTGGCAATTCAGCTTGAGTGGTTTGTTGATTCTTGGCTTCACTGCTGGTGCTTGTGGGTGGGGGCCCATGTCTCTCTCTTGGGAGGTCATTACTCTGGGACTATTCGGTTTCTTGAGAGAACTTACATTGAATCTTCCTGTTTCCACCCCTCTGCCACTACTCCGCCTGGTATTACCTGGTATTTGTGTGTTCATTTTCTCCTAAGGAAAAAAAAAAAAATCCCCAACCTCCTGCTACAGAAGGATAGAGGTTTTTTGTAGGATGAGGTTGTTTACCAGTTTTATGTCCAGACTTTCAACCAAACCCTGTTTTTAGCCCTGTACCTTATCCCATCTCTGCCTCCTTGCACTTCAAGTTTGAGCCTTTCCAGGCTTGTGTGGAGCAGATAAGCCTTACCTCTCATCAGGTCCCCCTTTGTAGGCAATCCGGATGTAGCTTCCTTCATCTTGCTAAGTCAGTTGCCATTCCAGTCTTTTATCTGGTTTACTCTTGTTGTCTTCTCTCCCATTATCTCTGTTATTTCTTTCATTTATTCATTCAACAAGTACAATTGAGTACCTACAAGTGCCAGGCACTATTCTAGGTGCTTAGGATACAATAATGAAGAAAATATCCCTTCCTTTGTGGAACTTATATTTTAGTGGGGGGAGACAGATTTTTTTAAAAAACATAATAAAGTAAATTATATAATATGTTAGAAGGTGATAAGTGCAGTGCTGGTCCGAATGTTTCTGTCCCTCCAAATTTCATATGTTGAAATCCTAACCCCCAAGGTAATAGTATTAAGAGGTTGGGGCCTTTGGGCGGTGCTTAGGTCATGAGAGTGGAGCCCTCATGATTAGGATTAGTGCCCTTATAAAAGAGGCCCCAGAGAACTAGCTTGTCCATTCTTTTTATTTATTTGTTTGTTTGTTTTTTAAATTTTTTTGGCTGTGTTGGGTCGTCTTTGCTGTGCATGGGCTTTCTGTAGTTGTGGTGAGCGGGGGCTACTCTTCCTTGCGGTGCGTGGGCTTCTCATTGTGGTGGCTTCTCTTGTTACAGAGCACGGGCTCTAGGCACGCAGGCTTCAGTAGTTGTGGCATGTGGGCTCAGTAGTTGTGGCTCATGGACTCTTGAGCGCAGGCTCAGTAGTTGTGGTGCACGGGCTTAGTTGCTCCACGGCATGTGGGATCTTCCCGGACTGGGGCTCAAACCCGTCTCCCCTGCACTGGCAGGCAGATTCTTAACCACTGCACCACCGGGGAAGCCCCTAGCTTGTCCATTCTGCCGTGTGACGTTCCAGTGAAAAGACAGCAGCTGTCATTGAGGAAGCTGTCACCAGACACTGAATCTGCCGGAACCTTGATTTTGGATTTCCCAGTCTCCGGAACTGAGGAATTTTTGTTGTTTATAAGTCACCCAGTTTATCGTATTTTTGTTTTAGCAGTGCAAACAGACTAAGACAAATGCCATGGGAAAAATGCAGCAGGATAAGGAGGATGAGAAGTCATAAGTTTGGGGGAAATGCGGGTTGTAATTTTAAATGGGATCAAGTTAGGCTTCATTGAGAAGGTGATATTTGAATAAAGCAGTAGTTCTCAACTGGGATTAGTTTTGCCCTACAGGGGACATTTAGCAATGTTGGAGACATTTTTGGTTGTTACCACTGGGGGATGGTTGGACGGTGCTACTTGTATCTGTCTAGTAAGTAGAGGCCAAGGATGCTGTTAAACATCCTGCAGTGCACAGGACAGCCCCCCACAACACAGAATTGACAATAGTGCCAAGGTTGAGAAACTTTAGAATTAAGACTTAAAGGAAATGAGGGTGTCAGCCATGTGGAGGTCTGAGGGAAGAGCATTCTAGGCAAAGAGAACAGCCATGGCAAAGGCCCTAAGGAAGGAGTATGGCATGCTTTCTGGAGGAACTGAAGGTAGACCCAGAAGAGTAATAGGAGAAGAGGTAGGATAGTTAATGGGGACCAGATCATGTAGTGCCTCAGAGGTCATTGTTGGGACTTTGGCTTTTATTCTGAGCTATTGGAGGTTTTGATTGGGGGGGGCATCTCATGATATGATTTAGGTTTTAAACAGGATCACTCTGGCTATTGTATTGTGTATGGATTGTTGTAGGGAAAGGTAGAAGCAGGGAGAGACTAGTTAGGAGGCTCATGTGATAATCCAGATGTGAGATGATATAGCCCAGTGGGAGCAGCAGTGGAGGTGGATATATCTTGAAGACAGAACCGCAGGATTTCTTGATTGATTGAGTGAAGGTATAAGAGAAAGAGAGGAGTGAAAAATGGCTCTAGGTTTTTGGGAGGAGAAAGTGGAACAATGGAGTTACTAACTACGGAAATGGAAAAAGCTGTGGCAGAGCAGATTTGAGCAGGGGGAGGTGAGTAGCTCAATTTGGACATGTTGCATTGAGATACCTATTAGGCATCTGAGTGGGTATGTTAAATAGGTAGTTGGATCTATTAGGATGAGGTTCAAGAATTAGAAATCTTGGAGTTGTTAACATGTAGATGTTATTTAAAATCATGAGACTGGAAGAGATGACCAAGGGAGTGAGAGTAGATAGAAAGAGAACAGGAACATGGACTGAGCCCAGGGGCATTCCCATTTTAAGAGGTCTGGGAGGAGAAGAGGAACCGGTAAAGGTGACTGAGAAGGGGCAGCTAGTGAGGTCAGGGGAAACCGGGAGAGTGTGGGATCCTGAAAGCCTAGTGAAGACAGTGAACTGAGGAGGAGGGGCTCATCAGCTGTGCCAGTGCTGCTGGTAGGTCAAGTAAGATGAGGAGTGTGAATTGACCTTTGAACTGCATGACATGGAGGTCGTTGGTGACCATAATGGGAGCTGTTTAGGTGGAGTGGTGGGGACCTGATTTGAGTGGGTGAATAGAAGGAGAGGAATGGGAGGCAGTGAATATAGACAGTTCTTTTGAGGAGCTTTGCTACAAAGAGGAGCGGAGAAATGGAACAGTGGCTGGAGGGGAAAGTGGGTTCGAGAAGGTTACTTTTCTTTTTAAAGGTGGGAGAGTTAGAAGAACATGCTTGTGTATTGATGGGAATGATCCAGTAGTGAGGGAGGAAAATGATGCAAGAGAGAGAGAAGGGAGAATTGGTGGATCGATGAGTTTAAATACGTTTATGTCTTTTTTATTCCTTTATTTCATTTTAGTAGGATTTTTAAGAGGAATAGTCTGTTATTTTAACCAGAAGGCCCTTTTACTCTTTTTTTTTTTTTTAATTTTATTTATTTATTTATTTATTTATGGCTGTGTTGGGTCTTCGTTTCTGTGCAAGGGCTTTCTCTAGTTGCGGCAAGCGGGGGCCACTCTTCATCGCGGTGCGCGGGCCTCTCACTATCGCGGCCTCTCGTTGCGGGAGCACAGGCTCCAGACACGCAGGCTCAGTAGTTGTGGCTCACGGGCCTAGCCGCTCTGCGGCATGTGGGATCTTCCCAGACCAGGGCTTGAACCCGTGTCCCCTGCATTGGCAGGCAGATTCTCAACCACTGCGCCACCAGGGAAGCCCCCTTTTACTCTTTTTAAAAATTTTATTTTATTGAGGTATAATTGACATGCAACATTGTGTAAGTTTAGGGTGTACAGTGTGTTGATTTGATACATTTATACAGTTGACCCTTGAACAACACGGGGGTTGGGGCGCTGACCCTCTGCACAGTTGAAAATGCAGCTATAACTCTGTAGCTGGCCCTCCATATCCTTGGTTTTCCCATATCTGCGGTTCCATGTCTCGAGTTCAACCAACCCCAGATTCAACCAACCGCAGATTGTGTAGTAATGTAGTACGTATTTATTGAAAAAAATCCGCATGTAAGTGGACCCACACAGTTCAAACCCATGTTGTTCAAGGGTCAACTGTATATTGCAATATGATGCTTAGGCATTCCCATGTAAGAATAGGAGTTTCAGGCTCTATTTTATAAATGAAGAAACCAAAGCCTTGGATCATACAGTGGAGAAGCTGTACTTCATATTTACTTACCCATTA